>NC_069505.1:189999309-190267360 GCF_027579735.1 Bombina bombina | reverse complement strand
CCTGGGTCAAAGAGGCTCCTTGGATAACTAGTAAGCGTAGCAGAGACCATCTTTTCATTTCTCCGCCGCAAACCAGGGCCTGCCGTTTTCTTCAGGTGACTGACCTCCTGAGCGGTCACCTCCGACCCTCCGGTTCCCTCTGATGTCAGTGTCCTTATCTTGGTAGGTGAGCTTTTGTCGCGTGGGCCACGCTCACATGCGCTATATCCTTTTAGGATATTCACCACTGCCGGTGGCGTAATCCTCTCCAATCTATAGCGAGGTTGGGAGTGGACTGTTAGTCCCGGTGTAGATAGGTTCCTCCTCTCAGGTCTCTCTGCCTTGCCAGAAATCTTTGCCACTTTGCGGATGAGGAGTTGGGTCCGGTATTTAGTAGGTGTTGCTGAGGCATCAAGGTTGTCAGTGACGGATCCTGAATCTGAACCGCCATCTTGTTTACCATGTGAGGTGGAGACATGTTGAAATAGTTGTGTCATCAATAGGCACAGATCTGAATAACTGTCTTCCAAGATCTCACATACTTTCTCCTCAAACCTGAGTAGTGCCGCATCCATAGCCATAACGTAGCAAGGATAATAGGTGGTAGCCGCTGTTCCTATGTCCCAAAGCCTCTTGTGGGCCTTCACTTTTGCAATGGTAGTTTAGCTGCTGCTATGTTCCCTCCTGTAGCTTCTCTCACACCGTCCAAATAGGTCGTAGATTTTATGCAATATCGAATCAGGACATCTTAAGGTGTATGATTAGGCATAATATTTCAGAAAATAGACATTCCAATTACTTTATTTGAGCCTTTATTAGCTAGCTGAGAGAGAGCTCTTTTCCAAAGCGTCTCTCCTGTTCTGCAGTTGGCTCCGCCCCCCGATAATTTCTTTTTTATTTCGTGTAATGTAGTGGTTGTTTTTTTTTGTAATTTAGTTAATTGTATTTAATTAATGTAATTTATTTAATTGTAGTGTAGTGTAAGGTTAGGTTAGTGTAACTTAGGTTAGGTTTTATTTTACAGGTAAATTTGTATTTATTTTAGCTAGGTAGCTAGTAAATAAATAATAAATAGTAAATACCTAGTTAAAATAAATACAAACTTACCTGTGAAATAAAAATAAAACCTAAGATAGATACAATGTAACTATTAGTTATATTGTAGCTAGCTTAGGGTTTATTTTATAGGTAAGTTTTTAGTTTTAAATAGGAATTATTTAGTTATTAATAGTATTTTTTATTTTGATTTAATTTAATTATGTTCAGGTTAGTGGGTGTTAGGGTTAGACTTAGGGTTAGGGGTTAATAGATTTAGAATAGTGGCGGGGACGTTGGGGCGGAAGATTAGGGGTTAATAAGTGTAATGTAGGTGGCAGCGATGTTAGGGGCGGCAGATTAGGGGTTAATAAGTGTAGGTAGGTGGCGGCGACATTGGGGGAGGCAGATTAGGGATTAACAAGTATAATGTAGGTGGTGGCAATGTTGGGGTCGGCAGATTAGGGGTGTTAAGACTCAGGGTTTATGTTAGGGTGTTAGGTGTAAACATAAGTTTTCTTTCCCCATAGGAATCAATAGGGCTGCGTTACGGAGCTTTACGCTCCTTTATTGCAGGTGTTAGGCTTTTTTTAGCCGGCTCTCCCCATTGATGTCTATGGGGAAATTGTGCACAAGCACGTAAAACCAGCTCAAAGCAGCGCTGGTATTTGAGTGCGGTATGAAGCTCAATTTGGCTCAACACTGCCATATTGCCTGCTAACGCCGGGTTTATGATAACCTGTAATAGCAGCGATATAGGGAGGTGAGCGGTGGAAATAGCTTGCAAGTTAGTACCAAGCCACTCATAACGCAAAACTCGTAATCTAGCCGAAAGTTATCTGGAACTTGAAGGTCAGTTCTGGAGCAGCAAAACCCTACTGGAACTGAGGTGAACACAACTTCTGATTGGTGGCTACACACATATGCTCATCCTGATTGGCTCACTGACTGTGTTCAACTCTGGAGCAGCATCGCATTAGCTGCTCTAGTGGTTGGCAATGTGCCCTTTACAGGGGATAAACACATAATTCACAAACAGTAGTGTAATAGAGAAGAAAAGGTTCTAATACAGAGTATAGACTGTTATTATGGCATCTTTATGTCCCTTTCACTTTGGATAAACCTGATTTCAGCATCTAGAATTACAGTCTGTATAATGTCTTCATATAGATGGGCAACAGACAAACAGCTGCTCACTTCAAACTGGACCAACATGACATTTCAGTGAGTTTAATTATGTGCCAAGTCTCAGATTACACATGAACCCCGCAATGCCCATTCTCTAGCCCAGTGTTTCTCAACCGCGGTCCTCAACTACCCCAACAATCCATGTTTTCATTATAGCTGAACCAGTGCACAGGTGAAATAATCAGCTGAGAGCAGGTTAGTAACCATGATTACTGATTAACTGATTATTTCTCCACTGCTCTAGTTCAGCTATGATGAAAACTAGGCCTGTTGGAGTTACTTGAGGGCCGCGGTTGAGAAACATTGCTGTAGCCCAGTACCCTTCAAATACCTTTTTCTTTTATAAAACAAAATCCCTCTCTGTATTAAACTAAATAAAACAATGGAACATTACAAAAAAGCTGAAACTTGTTAATCAGCAAGTTCAGTTTTATTCTTATTATGCCAGTAAATCTCTTGTTATATTATTAGACTGTAAACCTTCCTGAGCAGACTATGTATTTGTCATTATTGTAATAGCTGGCATCTGTTATCAATGTAATTTGTGTTTTATTACACCTTTCCTTTGTTGTAATCATGCAAATTACTGCAGGAACAGCTGACACTATGGGAAATTGTACAATTAATAATTTCCCAAAATTGTATATAATGTTTCACTGATTGCTGCAATAAACATAATAATTAAAGATCAGCCACATATTTTTGGTTTAGATTGTGTTGTGCTCTGCTAGAGATAACCATGATATATGTTTTATTGATATGAATAAAGGAAGACAGCAGTCAAAGGACAAGGATGTGCAATCAAGATGAAGTAGTTCCCTTTTGATGCCATTAATGACTATTTCTGGATTTACATAAGTACTTTGTTTAAAGTCATTAGAATTAAATGACAACACTGTCTCATTCTATGGGTGGTCTTTCCAATCCAAATTCTGGGACCCCCTGTACTGCAGCAGAGAAAGGAAACTGCAGTCACCATCTCTGTCACCTATTCTAGCTGGAACATCACATGCATAGTGAGGTTACAGGGAACAATGCAGAAATTTGTCTACATTACAAAGCCAGGAGTATTATTGGTGGGAGAAGAGGTCTATTATAAAGCCCCTATCTCTCACTCTGATTTAGTGTGTGATAGAAGTAATTCTCCTTTCCTCTAATATTCAAGCGAACATCATGGTAATTCCCAAGTATAAATCTGTGCACTGTTTGTAGAAGGGACAGAGAAACTTTTAGAGCCCCTAGTTTGGTATGAGGGAAGCCCCCTCTTTCCATTTCCAATGTGAACTCTTATACCCCTGTCATTAGTAGATGACTGCCATATAAATAGCAATCACCTACCTATTGTATTTACAAACATATACGTACAGACTAACAAACATGTATGCAATATAGTCTCATTATAGAAATAGATTATGCTTATAATATATGGCCCCCTTAGAATAAAGGGGTAGTAACAGTAGGCATTCCTCCAAAATATAAGGAGGTACCATACAGAGGTATGTCCTTTTCATTGCCCAATTGAGTGAGCGGCGTGGATTTGTTTAGCCTGTGACAACATGTAAATCACCAATATATGGTTTGAGCATAAATATTAATATACACTGAGGGCAACACATCACAGTTAAACAATTTAATATGACCCTCAGCACTTGGAATTTAAAATAAGAAAATCAAGATGTATGGTTGCCTAGTGTTTGCTACACACTGTAATATATTGAGGCTTGCACACCACAGCGCATTACCTTGCTTCACTGATAAGCAGATCCCAAAATTAATTTATCTTTTATTTTATTTTATCTCTAGACAATAGGTATATATGTGATCTAGCAGGTCACAATACCTATATTAGCATACTATGATATATGTTTGAAGATCGTCTGATTAAAGTTTTTTTCCCTGCACTAAGACAGGGGTATATTGTTTAATTGGGTTGCCATGACGATGGGCGGCCGTTATGTAGATTATTTATCCTATATGTACACTTGTTTTGCACATTACTACTAAGTTTTTTTTTTTTTTTAAAGAGCTTTATTGAATGAACATGTTTTACAAGTTGTAGATATACATTACATAGATCAAGTTGTGTACAGCAAGTGATATTCATAAGTCTGGAGCTTCAAACCTTATACAACTCCTAAAGGCTCCAATAAGTATGTTTCTTATGTTCATTACATATAAAGAATAAGTCATTATTTATAATTAGTAACATTTGCTTATATCATATGCTAATTACTTTTTTGATAGGCCAGCTGCACCAAGCCAATTCTGCTTTAGATAAGAACACTCATATTCCCTGACTCATAGAACACGAGTTAACTGATAGTACAGCTAGCCCATCCAAATGTCCACTATAATAGTGGATCTGAAAGTGAAGAGAGAACAGAAGGCGCCGTACAGGCGCCCAGAGAGAAGAAAAGGAGGAAGAGGGAAGAGAGAGAAAAAGCAAAACAAAAAAAAAAAAAGGGGGGGGGAGGGGAGGAAGAAAGGGAAGTGTTAGTTATGGATGTGAATTTAAATAAGGCCAGGCAATAACTGATTACATTTATGAGTTGTTTATGACTCCGGAATCATTATCCTAACAGAATCTGTATCTATATTGGTTTACCCTCCCAGAGCAGTGACATATATTCATGGGTGACCAGCTTACCCGCTTTGAAGTAGTGATACCTTTCCAAGTTCAGCAAATCTCTCACCCCACTTCTCCACTCTCCCACATCTGGGACTTGTGCTGATTTCCAGTATTTTGGGACCAAGCTCTTAGCACAGTTCAACATAAGTACGAACAATCTTTGCTTTGCCTCTTCAGAGATCTTAGGGAGCTTATGCAGCAGTAGATAATATGGGTCTAGAGGTATAATGATGGTCAGTATTCTGCTACATTCTGCAAACACTCCCTCCCAGAACGGTTTTACGAGTGGGCACGTCCACCAAATGTGGAACAATGTACCCTCCTCTCCGCAGTCTCTCCAGCATCCCCCTCCCGTGTGAGGGTAGATCTTTTTTAGCCTTTGGGGGGTGAGATACCACCTACTTAGAAACTTGTAATGCATCTCCTGCAGACGGGCTGATACAGAAGTTTTTTTTGCTTTATCAAAGATTTGCAGCCACTCCTCAGTGTTTATATCCCTACCAAATTCCTTATGCCAAGCATCCACATAGGAAGGCAGAGTGCCCTCTTCTCTAACCAGCAGCATCTTGTAAAGCCTTGATATTAGATGAGTCTGTACTCCCTCTGTGGTGCAAAGCACCTCAAAGGGGGTTTTCTGTCTGGAGAATGATGCTTTGTCTTTAGTGCTGTCATAATAATGATGGAATTGCGCTGTCCGAAACCATGATCTAAACATCCAGTCATCCCACTCAACCAGCTCTGCCTGGGGTCTGACCTTCCCCTGATGAATTGCGTTATAGATGGTTGCGTCAGCTAGTGTATAAATTGAGCTTCGGCTGTATGGTCTGTTAGCCAGGCCGTTGTCTGGGTTATCTCGGACCGGTGTGACTGGGGCTTTCATTGTTGAGATTTTGCTCTCTACTTTTATAAGCTCATCACATGTCCTGAAGACATCTCCCATCATGGGATATTGCTTTATCTTCCCAGGACGCTTGGAGGATGTAACCCAGGCCAGTGAGCCCACATTACTCCTCTGCAAAATGTCATTGTCTAGTCCTACCTAGGTTTTACTGGGGGAGTTGTGACACCATTCCACCAGGCGCTGCAGACCTATAGCCTTGCTATAAGTGGGTAAGTGGGGAACTCCTAGCCCTCCTCTGTCCCTTGGGAGATACAGCGATCTCCTGTTCACTCTAGGTTTGATCCCGTTCCAGATGTATGTTTCAATGGCCACTTGCACCTGATGCATTATATGTGATGCAATCAAGAGTGGGACCGCCTGCATGATATACAAGACTCTAGGTAGAATATTCATCTTGGCGACGTGTATACGTCCAATCCAAGATATGGTTTTGTTTTTCCATGCATTTGTGTCATGGGTAATATCGTCCCTAATGCTTTTGTAATTAATATCGGCAATTTCTTTAACCGTCGGTGCAAGTGTGATGCCAAGGTACTTCAAGCGTCCTGGAGCTATCTGTAGAGGACCTTGTGTCCGCAGTGTATCAATGACACTCTGTTGTTCTGTAATGTTGAGGATCTCCGATTTGGCCAGGTTAAGAAGGAAGTCGGACACTCTCCCGTATTCTTCGAACTCAATGATAGCAGCTCGGAGAGAAGAAGTCGTGTTGGTCAATGTCAGCAGAATGTCATCTGCGTACATCGCCAATTTATGTTCTGTGTTACTTATTTTAATGCCCTGGATGGCTGGGTTGGCACGGATCTTGCACGCTAACACCTCCACCACCAGCGCAAACAGCAGCGGTGAGAGGGGGCACCCCTGTCTGGTGCCGTTCGTGATTTGCAGTGGCTCAGAGAGAGTACCATTGACCCTCACTCTCGCCGAAGGCGATGAGTATAAGGAGAAAGTTTTTTGGATAAAACCCGGTCCGAATCCAAATTTCCCAAGTGTGTGCCTCATAAACATCCAATTGACCCGATCGAAGGCTTTCTCCGCATCCGTTGATACTAATGCCAACGGTGCGGATTCCGCCCAGGCATGTGAGATCAACTGAATAACCCGCAAGGTATTATCCCTTGCCTCTCTGGATGGGATAAAGCCAGTCTGGTCTACAGATATCAGGCGTGGCAAAAAGTTTCTGAGTCGGTTAGCGATAAGCTTTGCTAGAACCTTGACATCCGAGTTGAGAAGAGATATTGGTCTATAATTCCCAGCTATCTCAGCAGACTTACCAGGCTTGGGAATTACAGTGATGAATGCCTCAAGCATTGTGCTGGGCAGTACCGGGTTCTCCGTTAGATGATTAAACATTTTGAGCAAGTGAGGTGTCAGCACATCCAGGAAGGACTTGTAATATTTTATGCCAAATCCATCTTGACCCGGGCTCTTACCCGTAGGAAGGTCCTTGACTGCCAGTGCTATCTCTTCTGCTGTGAAAGGCCTCTCCAATATGTCTGCCTCTTCTTTGGTCAGTGTAGGGGTGTCAACCCTTCCAAGATAGTCTGTTATCTCTTGTTCCAGAGCAGGGGTCGCCCCCAATCTTGGTTCCTGACCACTGGGCTGGCGGATATCATATAGGGCCTTATAAAAGTCCCTAAACACATTTGCAATTGATTGCCCGTCTTTTTGCATGTTGCCGCTTTTGTCAGCAATTTCATAGACATATGCTTTAAGTCTTTGTCGTGCAATGGCACGAGCCAGTAGCTTCCCGGCTTTGTTTCCTTGTTCAAAAAACCGTTGCCTGAGTTTCAGAGCTTTAGCCTGATTCTCTGCTTGTAGATGTGACAAGAGTGCTGTCTTAGCCTCAGCTAGTTTCTGCTTTAAAGTTTCACTCCTGGGTGAATCCTTGTGTGCTTGTTCTGCTTTTGTGACTTTGGATAAGAGAGTGTCATATTGTTCTCTCTTTTTACGATTTTGCTCCGCTTTATGTCTGATCAGGATACCTCGGATCACGCATTTATGCGCCTCCCACACCGTGGTATGGCACAACGAACCATCCGAGTTGAGCCTAAAATATTCGTCAATACCATTCCGCAATTCCTGATTAAGTACAGGATTGTCAAGCATGGAATCATCCAGTCTCCATAAAAAGGGTGTAGTCGGTATTTCAGGCCAGTCAATAGAACATTTCACTGGCGCATGGTCCGACCATGTGATCGGTCCGATGCTGCTGCTGGCTATCAAAGAAAGCCCTGCTGAGTCAGTAAATAGATAGTCAATTCTTGTGTACTTCCCATGTGGATGGGAATAGAAAGTATAATTTCTAGCTGTAGGGTGAAATGTGCGCCAAATATCATGCAAAACCATTTCCCTCAGTGTTTTAGTGAGGTGCTTAAGTACTTTGAGGGGGACGCTGGAGAGACCATCCGAGGCATCTATTTCAGGATTAAGTGAGGCATTAAAGTCCCAATATGGTCCCTTTCTGTAACTCCGTGATTTTACGTGTCACTTTCCTAAGAAACATGTCCTGTGAGGAATTTGGTGAATAGATATTAACTAATGTGACATGTTTGTTAAAAATTGTCCCAGTCAATATCAGATATCTGCCTTCAGGATCTTTGTGAGTTTGGTCTAGTCTGTAAGGTACCCGTGAGTGAATCAGAATACCCACCCCATTCTTTTTTGAAGGCCCTGAGGCAAAATACGCCATCGGGTAATGGTGACTATACCATTTGGGCTCGCTTAGTCTGGAAAAGTGAGTTTCTTGTATGAGGACTATATCCCCGCCCATTTTATGGAGATCTCTAGTGATCATGGACCGCTTTCCCGGGCTATTGAATCCTTTCACATTTATGGTAATGAGATCTATGGGGCTAGGCCCTCTACTTCTCTGAGGTGGGGTCATTGTAATGCCTTCAGTTAAGGGAAGGTGAGAGGGGGTTAAGGGGGGGAAAAGGGGGAAGGTGAGAGAGAGAAAAAAAAAATTAGGGTTTTCTGCGCAGTTGTTAGAGGAACAGTAAAATGTTAGTAATATGTTGTGAGAATATCCTCTATACTTAAGATTTTATTTGCAGGGTGAGACAGGTAGGTGTCTAAACCCTCAAAATCCACCAAGAAAATCTTCCTCCAGAAATTAAAGTGAGATTAGAAAGAAAGAAATAGCAATCTAATCCTCTTACCTGAAATAAAGTTAACTAGGGGTAGTAGCCCCATTACTCTCAGTTCTTGATAAATACATTTAAATAAAATAAAACTTTTGTAGGTAAATGCAACCTGAAACTTAAACCTATTAGTGCATTTGCATAACGAGAAAAAGAAAAACTCAAACATTTTCAGACAATAAGACCTTGCCCTATACCCCATCATCATAATTATTCATAGTAAGTGCCTGTGCTCATTTCCTGAGTTCTAAATAGCTACATACAAAGCCCCTACTATAATGGAGACTAACAACTGTAATAGCAGCTATATTCACTCTATCCTTTTTCTCTGTGCTTACAGTTTTAAGCTATGAAGGTCATAACTGTTCTGCCTAATGACAGTTATATTAGCTAATCCCTCCATTAGGCTTTCCATAAACTTTATAACATGTACCAAGAAAATGACTTACCCAGTCCTGATACCTCCCATGTGCCATGTCTCATTTCTGACCTGTATTGGATACTCGTATGAACCGCATAGTTAGAGATATATTATAAACAAACAGTACAACATTACTTATCTCTTCACAATGATTTAAACTGTACAGGAGTGTGCAAATGACAACCATAAGTGAACAATATAACATTACAAACCCCTTACTATCTAACCATACTGTTCAAAAGCATGTATAAGGGGGCTATGAATAATCTTACATGGCTACCTTTTCTTCATTTCTATCTGCCTTTTATATATAACAGTGCTGTCTATGTTATGCAGAAGTTTGGGTCTCCTGCTGCGGCTGGTTGAAGTCTCCATGCATAAGATTCAGTGTAGCCACCACTGACACCCCTGCACCTGTATAAATATTAGGGAGTCAATGTGATAAAGGTAGTCCCCAACATTTAGTGGCAGACATACTTCTCTAGGTATGGCAGAGGTTTTCATCATGCCGCAGTGCTTTCTGATAGGTGCAGAAGGATGCATGGTTCTTTGGCATCTGTCTGATTAGCAGCTTGTTATTGTAGATTGGGCACCATGGGGCCCGGCCGGATAATGATTATGTTTCTGTTCTTTGCCTCTGTATTTGGGGCTGGGTAGTCAGCTAATTAAGGCACTATTGTTAAAGGTAGAAATTAGCCTGTCTGACAAATGGGTATGGGCATGTCTTTAGTAAACAAGAAGGTTAGTGAGTCTGACTGTGCATACAGCGCCCATACTCAGTCTTGACGAACCTCCTCTTCATGTGCCCCCTGTGCTGGAGGGGCAGGGCCCAACATTCTATCAAGAGGCCGTATCTGCAGGCCTAAGGTCTGGTTAAATGCTGGTAGGTCAGCTGGGGATTTAAGGGTGGCTGTTGCTCCATCTTTGGAGGCAATAAGGCTGGTAGGAAATCCCCACCTATACGGTATGTTCTGAGCTTGGAGTACAGTTGTGACATACCGAAGGTCCCTTCGCTTTTGAAGAGTGGCTGGACATAAGTCGGTAAACACTTTAATCTCTGAGCCCTCATATGCGACATGTTGTTTATTTCTAGCATGCTTTATGATCTCCTCCTTGTCACGATATGAAAGCAGTTTAACAATAATGTCCCTTGGTGGGGCTCTGGATGGCGGCTTGGGCTTAAGTGCTCTGTGTGCACGCTCAATCAGTAAATCTTCAGCCCTAGGAGTGTTCTTTATAAATCTAAACAGTCCCTGAATATACTGCATTATATCTGGTGGGCTAATATACTCAGGTACCCCTCTGAGGTGCAAATTGTTGCGTCTACTCCTGTTTTCCAGGTCTTCTATTCTTTCTGTTAAGCTGTGTATAGTAGTTTCTTGTGACTGGATACAGCTAGATTGATGTTGCAAGTCTGCGCGCAGAGTTTCTTGTGCATCTTCTATAACTACCACCAGGACCGTCTTTAACACAGGGCAAAAGGGGCAGCTGCCCAGGGCCCAGTCTCTGTTGAGGGGCCCAAGAATCCTAAAAAAAAAAAAAAAAAAAAAATGTTTTTTTTTTTTTAATGGTTCATACCAGACTGCTGATGTGACATGGGGTACACACACATTCAGTCCTAATACTGTCACAGTCAAAAGTACTCTACTTATATTTAAAAAAAAAAAACTGTGCCGAACCGTGCCGGTGTCATGTGACATGCCAAGCTATTGCCATGTGCTGTTTTAGATGTGCACTGTGCAGCACTGAATGCAAAGCCCTAACTCGGCATCCAGCCATTCCCACTGCATCAGAAAAGGTCCTACTGGGGTTACCACTGTTACCAGGTAACTGCTCTGGTTGTGGGGATTGTTTCTGGGTAGGGCTGACTGTAGGCGCATGCAGCAGAAAGCTGGAGCGGCAGGCACGTGAGGATTTGAGCATCTGTGCAGCTGCATACACTGCTCTCTTCAGTCTTGAGGCTGTGTGACTCATCTCACACTGTATCCATGCAGCCTTGGACAGACAGCATCCAAACTGCTGGTCCCTTTAACCCTGCTCTTTCTGCTGTGGCCCTAAGATCAACTAACTGAAGTTTGTTAGGGGAACAGTGCTTTGTAGAAAGGTGTCAGTGGGAAGAATAAGTTTGTGCACATGCCCCTCCCCATGCAGCATTGTATATTGCAGGGTGAGAGGGAACTTGTTCCTAGCAAAGAAGTGACATGTGCTGCTGTGGCTGATGTATAGTGTCATGCTGATACTTCACACATTAATGTAAGGTTTATTTTTATAGTTTTTATTTTCTCTCTGTCTCATATTTTACAGCTTCCCATAGTAGTTCTGCTGTTCTAATCAGTAAACTTATGTTTGTCTGCACCTCCATGCTTCCTCCTCGGTCTTTACCTTGCTTTGCTCCTGTTGGCTGCCCTAAATCTCTTTAACCAGCTAACCTCACACCAGAATCACATTCAAAAGAATATTAAATGAATTAACAGTGGAGGAATTTATATATCTATTTACTTATTAGTACTGCTTAGGTCCAGTTTCACATATTGCAATTTATTTCTTTTTTTTTTAAATGATTAGCCCAGCAGTGGATGATCCACCGCTGGGCTAATAATTTAAAAAAAAAATTGATTTAGTTGTTTTTTGGTATGTTGGGATGGAGAGCGAAATTGCATGGGGTAGGGGGGCCCAAGAAAATTTTTGCCCAGGGTCCAGTCAATATTAAAGACGGCCCTGACTACCACTCTGTGATCTATTGCTGTAAGGTTTTGTGTAAGTTCACCAAACATTCTCTTAACATCAAGCATTGCTTCCCTTATATCATGTTTAGAAGATAAATGCTTTAAGTCCTCTTTTGTAACATAGCTACTCAGTGGGTTCTCTGTCTGATGTATCTGCGCCACAATTTCCTCGCCACCTGGTCTAGCTAGATCTTTTGTCATGTTTACTGCTGTTTCAGGCTGGATGAGGTAGCTTTCCAAGCTGGTAGGTTGGGATCCCTTAGTGGGTTTGGACACTCGCCTATTAGCCATATTTCTGTGTATAACAAGGCACGCTCTTTTAGGTTTGTTATTTAAAAAGAAAACGTTGCAAACCTCTAATATAAACCAGCAATGATACGATGCCAGTGGCCTCCTCTTTGTTAAAAGTGGCCCAGCTGTTGTCAGTCCTTTGATGTCCCACTACTAAGTGCTGTGTGAGGTGTATTAATGTCTCTTCACTTAGGCGGTAATGCCCACGATCCGAGTCTAGCCAGATCAATGCTAAGCAGTTCTAAGAGGATATGTGTAGATGAGTAAGGCGTTGTGTTAATTACCTTATCGGTCGATCCAGCCCGTCATCGGACCGTGTTCCTCACAGGATCACTGAAAGAACGCATGCTCCATGCGTTCACGGCCTGTTTTCTGTTGCATCCACCAGACCCATGCCCGTCTTCCTTTGGCCAGATTGTGCTTTACCCGGGCTCCAAATTATTACCGCCGAGTCCTCCTTTTCTCCAGCTCCTTTGCCTAAGGACTGTGCAGTTTCTCTGTGCTAGCGCTAGGTAGTCGGCGTTCCGGTCTCACCAGGGAGAGTAGGCCCTAAGTGCGCCACCAGCTTGCCCGTCCTCTATGTCAGTTTTGCCGCAGTGATGGGGTAGTCATCAGAAGCTAATGTGATCCAGTGCTCATTATGCTATATATGGTGCTATTTATATATTACAGGTTGCATTACTCTGTGTCTGAGAGTTTTGGAGCTTCAGAGCTCAATCAATGTGTGGCCATTAGGTATCGTGGCCAGGCTCCGCCCCCCACATTGCTACTAAGTTTAATTGTACTAACAACACTTAGCACATCACAAAATTTTCCTCTGTTGTTTGTTTGTTTTTTTTGATGCCGAGTGATTACAAGTTAAAATTTGACAACCGGAAGTGTAGTGACGCACAGCTTCCGGCACATAGCGTAATTGGAACGCAGTATGCGGTCCAACACCGATGTTTTGGCGCCAGTGAGTGAAATTGTTTGAAGTGGTTTTGAGTGAGTATGTCACTATTTAAAAGATGTTTTGGTTGTATTTTAACTATGCTGATGAAGGAGGCAAGACCTCCGAAAACATTACAGGAATAAAAGTAACTTGATTGTGAAAGTCCTGAGAGTGCATTTTTTCTGGCTATTATATATATATATATATATATACAGTATATATGCATATATACACTAATATATCTATATATACACACACACATACATATATACACACACACTTTTCCACACACAGATATATACACATATACACACACACTAACACACATACATAAACACACATGCACACACTCATATATATCTATATGGAATATGTATATATATATATATATATATATATATATACACATACACATACACACACACACACACACATACATATACACACACATATATATATATACTAGTACTAAAGCCCGTGTACACGGGCCATTTTTTTCAGAACAGCGGTCACACCCCTTGCTCTCTCCCCCCTTTCTTTTGCTCTCTCTTCCCCCCTCTCTTTTGCTTTCTTTCCCCCCTCTCTTTTGCTTTCTCTCCCCCCTCTCCTTTGTTCTCTCTCTCTCCCCTCTTTTGCTCTCTCTCTCTCCCCTGTTTGGCTCTCTCCATCCTTTCTTTTGCTCTCTCTCCCCCCTCTTTGGCTCTCCCCCCCCTTTGGCTCTCCCCCCCCTCTTTGGCTCCCCCCCCCCTCTTTGGCTCTCCCCCCCTCTTTGGCTCTCTCCCCTCTTTTGCTCTCTCTCCTCTTTGGCTCTCTCTCTCCCCTCTTTGGCTCCCCCCCTTTGGCTCTCTCTCCCCCCTCTTTGGCTCTCTCTCCCCCCTCTTTGGCTCTCTCTCCCCCCCTCTTTGGCTCTCTCTCCTCTTTGGCTCTCTCTCTCCCCCCTCTTTGGCTCTCCCCTCCCCTTTGGCTCCCCCCTCCCCTTTGGCTCCCCCCCCCCCCTCTTTGGCTCTCCCCCCCCCCCTCTTTTGCTCTCCCCTCCCCTCTTTGGCTCTCTCCCCCCTCTTTTGTTCTCTCCCCCCTCTTTGGCGCTCTCTCCCCCTCTTTGGCGCTCTCCCCCCCCTCTTTGGCTCTCCCCCCCCCCCCTCTTTGGCTCTGCCCCCCCCCTCTTTGGCTCTCTCTCCCCCCTCTTTGTCTCTCTCCCCTCTTTTGCTCTACTCTTTGGCTCTCTTTCCTCTTTGGCTCTCTCTCTCCCCCCTCTTTGGCTCTCTCCCCTCTTTTGCTCTCTCTCCTCTTTGGCTCTCTCTCTCCCCTCTTTGGCTCCCCCCCTTTGGCTCTCTCTCCCCCCTCTTTGGCTCTCTCTCTCCCCTCTTTGGCTCTCTCTCCCCCCTCTTTGGCTCTCTCTCCTCTTTGGCTCTCTCTCTCCCCCCTCTTTGGCTCTCCCCTCCCCTTTGGCTCCCCCCTCCCCTTTGGCTCCCCCCCTCTTTGGCTCTCCCCCCCCCCTCTTTTGCTCTCCCCTCCCCTCTTTGGCTCTCTCCCCCCTCTTTTGTTCTCTCCCCCCTCTTTGGCGCTCTCCCCCCCCTCTTTGGCGCTCTCCCCCCCCTCTTTGGCTCTCCCCCCCCCCTCTTTGGCTCTGCCCCCCCCTCTTTGGCTCTCTCTCCCCCCCCTCTTTGTCTCTCTCCCCTCTTTTGCTCTCCTCTTTGGCTCTCTTTCCTCTTTGGCTCTCTCTCTCCCCCCTCTTTGGCTCTCCCCCCCTTTAGCTCTCCCCCCCCTTTGGCTCTCTCCCCCCCCCTCTTTGGCTCTCTCTCCCCCCCTCTTTGGCTCTCTCTCCCCCCTCTTTGGCTCTCTCTCCTTTTTGGCTCTTTTTCCTTTTTGGCTCTCTCTCTCCCCCCTCTTTGGCTCTCCCCCCCTTCTCTTTGGCTCTCCCCCCCTTCTCTTTGGCTCTCTCCCCCCCCCTTCTCTTTGGCTCTCTCTCCCCCCCTTCTCTTTGGCTCTCTGCCCCCCCCCCTTCTCTTTGGCTCTCTGCCCCCCCCTTCTCTTTGGCTCTCTGCCCCCCCTTCTCTTTGGCTCTCTGCCCCCCCTTCTCTTTGGCTCTCTGCCCCCCCTTTCTCTTTGGCTCTCTGCCCCCCCTTCTCTTTGGCTCTCTGCCCCCCCCTTCTCTTTGGCTCTCTGCCCCCCCCCTTCTCTTTGGCTCTCTGCCCCCCCCCCCTTCTCTTTGGCTCTCTGCCCCCCCCCCTTCTCTTTGGCTCTCTGCCCCCCCTTCTCTTTGGCTCTCTGCCCCCCCCTTCTCTTTGGCTCTCTGCCCCCCCTTCTCTTTAGCTCCCTGCCCCCCCCCCCTTCTCTTTGGCTCTCTGCCCCCCCCCGCCTTCTCTTTGGCTCTCTGCCCCCCCCTTCTCTTTGGCTCTCTGCCCCCCCTTCTCTTTGGCTCTCTGCCCCCCCTTCTCTTTGGCTCTCTGCCCCCCCCCTTCTCTTTGGCTCTCTGCCCCCCCTTCTCTTTGGCTCTCTGCCCCCCCTTCTCTTTGGCTCTCTGCCCCCCCTTCTCTTTGGCTCTCTGCCCCCCCCTTCTCTTTGGCTCTCTGCCCCCCCTTCTCTTTGGCTCTCTGCCCCCCCCTTCTCTTTGGCTCTCTGCCCCCCCCTACTCTTTGGCTCTCTGCCCCCCCCTTCTCTTTGGCTCTCTGCCCCCCCTTCTCTTTGGCTCTCTGCCCCCCCCTTCTCTTTGGCTCTCTGCCCCCCCCCCTTCTCTTTGGCTCTCTGACCCCCCCCCCCCCCCCCCTTCTCTTTGGCTCTCTGCCCCCCCCCCCTTCTCTTTGGCTCTCTGCCCCCCCCTTCTCTTTGGCTCTCTGCCCCCCCCCCTCCTGCTCCCTCTCTGGCTCTGTCTTCGCGGGACCCCGCCCGGCCACGCCCCATCGCGGCAACACCCGCCTGGCCACGCCCCTCACGACGCCCGGCCACGCCCCTCGCGATGCCCGGCCACGCCCCTCGCGACGCTCCCGTCGGCCACAAACAGCTGTGAGGTCTGGGGAGCGCGTTGCCGCTTCTCACGCAGCAGACCTCACAGCTGTTGAGTAGCTCGCGCTCCCTATCTCACAGCTGCTTGTATGCTGTGTACCTCGCGCTCCCAATCTGTCAGCTGTCAGCTATGCCGAGGTGCGCGAGAATAGAATCTAAGGCCAAGTGTTTGTCTGTACTGCGCATGACGGCTTCAGACAAACACTTGTCTTTTATAATATAGGATATATATATATATATATATATATATATATATTATACACACACTCATTTTTACACACACATATATACACATACACACACACACATACTAACACACACACATATATAAACATACACACAATACACACACACTAACACACATAAATACATGCATACAGTGGATATAAAAAGTCTACACACCCCTGTTAAAATGTCAGGTTTCTGTGATGTAAAAAAATGAGACAAAGATAAATCATTTCAGAACTTTTTCCACCTTTAATGTGACCTATAAACTGTACAACTCAATTGAAAAACAAACTGAAATCTTTTAGGTGGAGGGAAGTAAACAAAAAACTAAAATAATGTGGTTGCATAAGTGGGCACACTCTCTTATAACTAGGGATGTAGCTGTGTTCAGAATTAAGCAATCACATTCAAAATCATGTTAAATAGGGGTCAGTACACACCTGTCATTTAAAGTGCCTCTGATTAACCCCAAATAAAGTTCAGCTGCTCTAGTAGGTCTTTCCTGACATTTTGTTAGTCGCATCCTACAGCAAAAGCCATGGTCCGCAGAGAGCTTCAAAAGTATCAGTGGGATCTCATTGTTAAAAGGTATCAGTCAGGAGAAGGGTACAAAAGAATTTCCAAGGCATTAGATATACCATGGAACACAGTGAAGACAGTCATCATCAAGTGGAGAAAATATGGTGCAACAGTGACATTACCAAGAACTGGTCTAGGAGGCTGCCACAAGGCCTACAGCAACATTAAAGGAGCTGCAGGAATATCTGGCAAGTAACTGGCTGTGTGGTACATGTGACAACAATCTCCCGTATTCTTCATATGTCTGGGCTATGGGGTAGAGTGGCAACACAGAAGCCTTTTCTTACAAAGAAAAACATCCAAGCCCGGCTAAATTTTGCAAAAACACATCTGAAGTCTCCCAAAAGCATGTTGCAAAAGGTGTTCTGGTCTGATGAAACCAAAGTTGAACGTTTTGGCCATAATTCCAAAAGATATGTTTGGTGCAAAAACAACACTGCACATCACCAAAAGAACACCATACCCACAGTGAAGCATGGTGGTGTCAGCATCATGCTTTGGGGCTGTTTTTCTTCAGCTGAAATGGAGACTTAGTCAAGGTAGAGGGAATAATGAACAGTTCCAAATACCAGACAATATTGGCACAAAACCTTCAGGCTTCTGCTAGAAAGCTGAACATGAAGAGGAACTTAGAAATGGAGGGGATGAGTGGCTCTATTGGAGCTGAGGAATATACTAAAACATCAGTATAATAAGATATCAATACAATTTCTCATAGATGAACATATAAAAAATAAAAAAATAGTCTCAATCAAATAATATATATTTAATATACACAGTAAAAAATATAAAATATAAATAGGTATTATGTATATAAAATGTACATATATAGGAAATGGAAATAAGTTGTGGCCACAACTGTACAGAACAATCCCTATATAGATATATGGGTAGTGTCTCTCTTTCAAAGTGTCAATATAGACACAGATGCAGAGAATAAAATATAGCACTGCCTCATATATATATATATATATATATATATATAAAACTGACATAGAGGGGGCGGAGCCTGGCCGTGCAGGGAAATGGCTGCTTGAACCGTGGCTCCTAAGCCCCACATCTAAACCAAGTAGCAATAGGGTTATAAAATGCCCAATATTTGAATTCTAAATAGGTCACTCGACAGCCCGTGGGGTATGGCCCATGTTTGAGTCCAAAGAACCAGCAGATCGCTGACCTAACGACCCTCACAGAGAGCTGACCGGAGCAACCGCACCTTAACGGTAAATTGTGCTGCGACTTGAAAGGGGAATAAAAGACCGAGCTTGGCACTTACCCGGAGCCGCGATAACAAGTCTCAACCTACCTTGCCCAGGGGCTGTGGGTGCGGTGCTCGCGGGGATAGCTGAAGAATAAGAAAGGTCACGTCCGAGAGGCGACACTTGCGGACCGCACATGAAAGAGAACAATAGTGAGTAACACAGGGTAATTAGAAGGATCAATCCGGTGAGTGCACTAATAAATAACGAGGGCATGTATTTTAACCCCGATGTAATCACACACATACCGGGGAGAGACATACAACAGGGGCTGAATGGTGCAGTTTTCTGGCGGTAAAACATAATCGGCTAGTCCCTCACTTGCTCAATCAATAACTGCAGGGACTGTGGCACAATTTGTATATAACTGTGGAGGATTGGGCTGATTAAAACTGCTGCAGCTACAGCACATATCTAAATAGAGCAGCAACTAGGCCTCACACTGCTATATTACTATTTCAATAACTGCGTCACAGCTACAGCAGCATGACAGCTGCATCCTAAACAGCGTGCACTCACTTCTGACAACAGCCTAGAAAAACACCTGAGACCCACGCAACTTTATTTTAATGTTGGAGTGAGGGAACATAAGCATATATAGCCTACTGGGTCAAGGCCACAATCAGAGTAACTTGCTGCATATCACTAAAAGGACAACGTATATATACTAGGACCACTGCAAGATACTAAACTCTGCAGCTTTTGTTGTTGGTCGACATGTCCAGTAAGAGACTTAACAGAAGCGACAAGTGAAGTAAGACTACAAGCTTAACTAATTTTTTGAAAATGCCGACATTACTCGCAGAAAAAGAAGGCCCTGAGCAGTCAGGCCCCTCAGCGCTGAACCCCACTGAGAGACCAGGGAGGACTTAAACACAATTTCCTCTAAAGATGATATTAACGCAGTGCTGACAGAAATGAGGTCACTATTTGGTGATTTGAAGAAAGACCTGAATAGTGTTAACCAGCAAGTGCAAACGCTCAAAAATAAACACGAGGTACTACAGAAACAAGTGGATACAAACTCACAACATATTCATACCCATGAGGGGGACATACAATTCCTGTTGTCCAGGGTTGAAGACCTGGACAACAGAGGTAGGCGCAATAACATGAGGATAAGAGGAGTGCCCGAAACAGTAAACAACAATGCTATAGAAGGGTACCTCCAGGATTTATTCAGGACTATAAAAGGAACATCAAGCTCTCCGGAGGTGCCCCTGGAAAGGGCGCATAGGGCATTACGACCAAGACCTTCTCCTAAGGCGCCCCCGTGGGACATTATAGTCAAGTTTATGAGCTATAAGGACAAAGAACACATCTCGCAGAAAGCAAGGGCACTAAGGACAGTGACTCATGCGGGCATCCAGATCCAAATCTTCTCGGACTTGAG
This sequence comes from Bombina bombina, assembly GCF_027579735.1. Lineage (NCBI taxonomy): Eukaryota > Metazoa > Chordata > Amphibia > Anura > Bombinatoridae > Bombina > Bombina bombina. The sequence continues at coordinate 190,247,657 of NC_069505.1, read as the reverse complement.
CCAGATAACACTCCAGAAGCGAAGAGACCTCAAGTTCATCACCAGTGAATTGCAGAAATATGGCATACAATACAAATGGGGGTTCCCCGTGAGCATTGTGACAACTAGAAATGGGAAGCAAGCCACATACAAGGTGCCAGCTGACTTGTCGGAATTCTGTAAAATACTTGACCTGGACATTGCACCTCCAGATCAGGAGTCAACACCCCAGGACATATAAGGCGCAAGGAGTGGTAACTATGCATGTAATGTATTAGGACACATGGTGGAATTTTTTACTGAAAATGTTATTACTTGTCTAATCATATTGCCCCATAAGGTGTCATGGTTTCCCTATAACATGTAAGATCGCTCCACTGGACCTCTGTTGGATGCGGGTGGGCCCAGTGGACCTTCCCCCTAATGAGTTAGCATTTTAAAAAGGGGAATAGATTAACTAATTCAACTGACACAGTATGGTTCTTATAGAGGGAGATAAGATCTGCTCCATTGCGGACAAGTCTGGACTGGAGCCAACCCTCATAGTCGAGACCATATAGCGGCCCTAAACCCCAGCAGAACAATAGCTCTGATTAAATATCCATACGAATAGTTGACTGTTTAGCGCTGCAGAGCACACACATGTTCTACACACTGAAGATCTGTACATTGGTAAATAGAGCATTATTACACTGTAGTATTTTGAAAGGTAACAACAAAAAGGCCCACACATTCACACCGACTCTGAAAAGTCATAGACCCTATTTAGTACTCCATTACCCCTCCTGCAGCAGAATGTAAGGCTTGATTAACCCGGTGCATCTTACAAGCAGTTTAGAAGAGGCTCCCAACAGGGGCGGCGATGTATTACACATTAACTTGGGGAAACCACCAATTGTGAACCACCTGTATTACTTAAATTGTCTCCTGTAGCATCAGGGCTTAACCCAGACTAGTATTTTCACAAAGAGGAATAAAATGATCAGATTGTACCTGCTAGTACGGACTTGTTCACATCAGAGCACTTGAACATTGAGATTTAATATCTGTTAATGAAAGTTAATGTTAAGGTTCATGTTGTATTATGAAGTTGCCAAAGTTTACATGTTGTAGATTTGTTAGAGACTGTTTTATTTGGACCTATATTATTGCCTGGACACTAAAACCAAAACAAATGAATATCACATCACAACGACCCTCTTAGTCTACACATAGTTGGGCACCCCTGGCCCTAAGTTTACTACACTTTTCTCTGTTAAGTGGTTTGGATGTGGGGATACTGACTCCACACCTGTTTACCTGACAATCCTCTATACCTTTAATTTACCTGTCAGGTAAAGTTACCCAGCTAAGGGTACTTCTATTTCTTTTCTTCTCTTATTCATCTAGGGGGACTCCTAAAAACATCTAGACATATATTCTTGGTATATCTTTCTTTCTTTGTCTCCCTCTCTTCCCCCTCTTTCTTTTTTTTTTTTTCTTTTTTTTTTTTTCTTCCCTCTCTTCCCCTTTTCCCTAACCCCCTTACACTATGCCTCTGCACATGACGCATAACCTGTCATTCATGACATTAAACACAAAAGGACTGAATACGCCAGAAAAATGGTCACACCTGATAAGAGATGCTACTAGGCTAAAGTGCGAAGTCATATTTGTGCAAGAAACGCACTTTAAACGGGGAAGGGAACCGAAATGGCACTGCTCTAAGTTCCCCACCACTTATTTTGCCTCCTGTAATCAGAAAAAGAATGGAGTAGGGATAATGATTAAGCGAACCGCCCCGTGGTGTACTATCCACGCAGAAAGGGACCCAGAGGGTCGGTTTTTAATATTAATTGGCAAACTATACAACAAGATAGTCACCTTAGTTAATGTATACTCACCAAACCAACACCAGAACAAATTCCTAACAACCCTTACGAATAAAATTTTAGAACTGAGTAAGGGGGCACTAGTAATTGCGGGGGACTTTAATATACCACTGGATCCCCTATTGGATACATCGAGGGCTGCAGCCTCTGTCTCTAAGAGGGTGATCAAACAATGCAACAGTAGACTAGAGGAGTTGGCGGTGCATGACGTTTGGTGCACCCTACACCCAATTAAGCAGACTACACATTCTTCTCCCACCCACACAATCTTTTCACTCGGATAGATTACATATTCACTGATCAATCCACACTAGCATATGTCACTGATACACTGATTCATGCGATGACGTGGTCAGATCATGCTCCGGTGATTTGTAGAATGAGCGGGCCCAAGATACCCACACAGCCGTTTCTATGATGGTTTGATGATTTTATGCTCAACAATCAGGTCATTAAAACACAAATTGAAGGTACCCTTCAGGAGTATTTTCGACATAATAACACTTCGGAGTTACAATCTCACACCATCTGGGAGGCACACAAGTGTGTCCTCAGAGGTGAACTCATGAAGCAAAAATCCAGGTTGGCTAAACAAACTAGACTGAATTACACATCCCTACTGACCATTATTCAAGACTTAGAAAAACGCCATAAAAGACTTCCAACTGACAACTCCCTCAAATCAGACCTTTTACAAGCTAGAGAGGAATTGCAAAACATATATTCCCTAGAACATCAGAGGACTGCACTAAAACTCCATCAAAATTATTATGAATATGGCGACAAACCAGGGAAGCTCTTGGCAAGAGCCCTGAAGAGACAACATCTAAAAACACATATACACACTATCACGGATGTGGGGGGTAGGACCTGTTCAGATAGCCCTGCTATCGCAGAGGCACTTAGATCATACTACCACAAATTATATAATATACGAGGGGTAGATGAGGACACAGTAGGAGATAGCAACGATACACACTCACAAGCGATCAGTGCATACCTTGACTCTATCATGTTGCCCTCCCTCACACAAGAGGAATCAGAGGAACTGGAGTCCCCTATAACTACGGAAGAGGTAGCTAAGGCTATTGATAACCTGCCAATAGGTAAAACCCCTGGCCCAGATGGGTTCAGTGCTAAATATTATAAACTGTTCAAACATATTCTTACGCCCCAGCTGACGACCTTATTTAATGAAATAGGAACAACACAGGAATTTCCCCCATCCATGCTTCTGGCCCATGTCACAACTATTCCTAAGCCGGGGAAACCGGCAAACCGCCCTGAGAACTTTAGACCTATCTCGCTGCTTAACGTGGACTTAAAAATATTTGCCAAAGTGCTTTCCACACGGCTGAATAAATATCTACCAAAACTGGTATCCCCAGACCAGGTTGGCTTTGTCCCTGGCCGGGAGGCTAGGGATAATACCATAAAAGCAACCCTCCTAGTGAATTATGCCCAATGCGAAAACATACCATCCATTCTAGTCTCAACAGATGCCGAAAAGGCCTTCGACAGGGTGAATTGGCCCTTCCTTGGGGCCACCCTGTCGAAGATGAACTTTGGAACCCATTTTATGGAAAAAATATTCTCCCTTTACACAACACCCACAGCACAAATCAAAATAAATAACATATTGTCAGAACCCTTTAACATTAGTAACGGTACTAGGCAGGGTTGTCCGCTGTCACCCCTCCTATTCGCCCTGTCAATAGAGGTACTGGCTCAGAAGATTAGGGAAAACAATAAGATATCTGGAATACGGATAGGTCAAAAGGACCATAAATTATCATTATATGCAGATGATGTGTTTTTGTCATTATCCAACCCGTTGGTTTCACTTCCAGAGTCCTTAAAGGAATTTGAGGCTTATGGCAGGGTTTCCAACTTCCATTTGAAAATAAGTCAGAAATTTTAAACATAAACCTCCCGCAAGGGGAGCTAGGCCAACTTTCGGAAATTTGCCCACTAAGACTACAAACCCATACACTTAAGTATTTAGGAATCAATTTTAACGGCATCACCTGAGTCCCTGTTCGAGGCCAATTACTCACAATTGCTACACTCGATCACATGTGATCTACCCTCATGGAAAAACAAAAATGTCTCGTGGCTGGGGAGAATCGGCATAATTAAAATGACGGTGCTCCCACGAATTTTGTACTATCTGCAGACCCTTCCAGTTCCCCTTCAACCGAGGTACCTGCAGAGATTGCAGAACATATTGGAAGGGTATATTTGGGGTGGCGGTAGACCGCGGGTAGCGAGAAACACACTATACCGGGTAAAGGAGAAGGGAGGGTTAGGAGTACCCAATTTAATTCTATACAGGAGAGCAATTAACTTACAGCATCAGGTAGAATGGAGCGTTAATCACGAACAAAAAACTTGGGTGCAGATAGGAAGGGAGATATTAGGGGTTGACAATGTGGGCTCCTTAGGCTGGATCTCTCCGAAGGTAAGGCCCAGAACAGTTAAATCTTACACACTCATAAAAGAATTCTTTGCACAGTGGGACAAGACCTTGATAGAGTTCCCTCACATATCCACAAACCCCTGCCCATTGACTCCATATATACATAACCCGGACATCCCCTTCACACTTTCACAAAACCTCAAACTAAATAAGGGGCAATTGGATCAAACTATATTTCATAGGTTACTCTTGAATAAAAGACTTAAGGAATGGAGGGAACTTGTGGACTCCGGTTTAGGAGTTTCTTGGTACTTCCATATGCAACTACAGCATTATCTAGAGTCGTGCAAACATGCGGAACTCCTGACCAGGAACTTAACACTACTTGAAACACTAAGTCTGCTCCCTAGAAACCCAGGACATTTAACATTTATAATGTACCGAGCACTTCTCTCACATGATGGATCCCCCCTACCGTCCTTTGCTGATCAGTGGAGTAAGGAGCTGGGCTCCTGCTTCACGGACAGCGAATGGCAAAAGATTTTTATTAATCATACAAAGGTATCTGTCTCTGCTAGAACGCTTGAATCAAATTACAAATACCTGTCTCGGTGGTATCTTACTCCCGTTAGGCTACAAAGGATTTACAATCAGACTGACGGTAGATGTTGGAGGAGGTGTGGGGAACAGGGAACTCTCTCTCACATATGGTGGTCATGTTCATGTATCCAGGCCTTCTGGGACAACATCCTGGACACAATAGATAGCAGTTTAAATATCACGTTAAACAGGGGCCCCAATTTATTGCTATTTCATGATCTCCCCAAAATCCCTGATAAGCCAAAGAAGCAACTCTTGTTTATAATGCTAAATAGTGCTAAGGCTCTAATCCCTAAGAATTGGAAAATGGTGAGGGTACCCTCCCTCTCTGACTGGAAAAAATCTGTAAGCAGGGCCCTGCAATTAGAACAATTTAGATATTGGAGAGCTGACAGAATTGAAATACATGAGTACATGCTTGAATTATGGAAACCCATGAATAACTGAGCGAATGGCCAAATGGCACATGATACAGGCTCTCATACTCCCTCTTCCCTCCCCCCCCCCTTTTTTTTTTTTTCCCTCTCTCTTCTCATTCTCTTCCCCCACTTCATCTTCTCCTTCCTTTACTTTCTACAGAACTCTATATTACCTTACTGTAGGTACGACACCACAAGCATATGTACAATCAGTTATTGTTGTCGTTATTACTGTTATGGAAAAGACTTGGAAAATTGTACTGATATCATGCTAATACCATGTGTACTTTTCTTTCTCTCCTTATTCTGCTGTATGAACGGTGGAAGGCTCACATTGTAACTAGAGCCGAGTCTGTAACATATACTAAGCTTCAATAAAAACTTTCAAATTTAAAAAAAAAAAAACTGACATAGAAACTAACGTTATCTTAATTCATTCAAAATAATATCTAAAATATCTAAAAATGTTCATATAGAAGAATAATTAATTACATGAGCCATATATAAGATGGCACTATACACTGAAGAATTAAGTGCAAAATATAGTGAAATAGTTAGTTGGGCGTAGGGCCCACTGAAAGGTATACAAAAAGTGAGTCCTTTAGGTATTTCCAACTGTTACTGTGATATTCTTCTAATACACAGAAAGGTATACAAAAAGTGAGTCCTTTAGGTATTTCCAACTGTTACTGTGATATTCTTCTAATACACAGAAAGGTATACAAAGAGTGAGTCCTCTAGGGATTTCCAACTGTTACTGTGATATTCTTATGATACACAGATGCAGAGCTCCGTTAGTAAAATACAATGTAACACGCTGTGATTTAATTCGTAGCAATTCTATAAGTGCTCATGGAATTGCTTGAAAAATAACTTGGAGGGTAGTATCCAAATAGTTCCTTTTTATGTGTACTGATAGAGCTGGTATAATAGCTTTACAGATTCTGTCACTTAGAAATTAAACGTAGCAGATATGCATATATACGTCGAGTCCTTTCTAAGTAAAAGCAGAGTTACATAGAACAATAACTGAACGGTCAGTGTCGTAGTCTTACCGGACCTCTGAAGTGGCTGCTTAATCTTCTTTAGCGGACACACTTAGTAGCAGACTTCCATAGCTGTTCTGTTTGTCCACGCTTTAGTGCTGTCTTCAGTAGCGGGAAAGTTTCAGCGTCTTAACTGCCTGTGCTGTCGGCTAGGTCACCTGACCTTAGATGTGCCAATCAGGAAACCAGATAAGAACTCAAAATGGTGCAAGTTCAAATAGTGCAAATTCAAACAGTGCAGATTTGTGCAATTCTTCTGATATCAGCGTATATTGGAATTAAAACAAAGTCCCTTCTTTCAGCATGACAACGACCCAAGGCATACATCCAAATCAACAAAGGAATGGCTTCACCAGAAGAAGATTAAAGTTTTGGAATGGCCCAGACAGAGCCCAGACCTGAATCCGATCCAAAATCTGTGTTATCTGAAGAGGGCTGTGCACAGGTGATGCCCCTGCAATCTGACAGATTTGGAGTTTTATCGCAAATAAGAGTGGGCAAATCTTGCCAAGTCAAGATGTGCTATGCTGATAGACTCGTGCCCAAAAAGACTAAGTGCAGTAATAAAATCAAAAGGTGCTTCAACAAAGTATTAGTTTAAGGGTGTGCACACTTATGCAACAATATTATTTTAGTTGTTTTTTTTCCCTCCACCCAAAATATTTCAGTTTGCTTTTCAATTGAAGTTTACAGTTTATAGGTCATATTAAAGGTGGAAAAAGTTCTGAAATTATTTATCTTTGTCTCATTTGTTTACATCACAGAAACCTGATATTTTAACAGGGGTGTGTAGACTTTTTATATCCACTGTACATACAAACATACACATATACACACACATGCACACACTAACACACAAATACATATACACACACATACACATATACACACACACACACACATACACACACATATATACACACACACACTAACACACATACTAACACACACACATATACACATAGGCATGACTACAGGGCAGGGGGGCAAGGGGGTGGTGATTGCCCTCTCTAGATTATTCCTTGCCCCCCACCATTGAATTAAACAAATTATGCGGCCGTGAGGGCACCTAATTTCTAAAGTGAAACTGACCCGGGCACCAAGTCCCAACGCAATCCGCAAGTCCTCTCCTCCACGGCTGAGCACTGGAGGAATTGGGTGGTGGATGATGAGGATGGAATCTCTAAGTCTTTGCCTCCTGCGCGGCTATCTCTACCATAGAACTATAGGAGGAAGTGATGTCACTTCCTCCTAGTGCTCTATGATAGAGATAGCCGCGCAGGATGGAAAGAGTGAGAGATTCCATCCTCCTCAGCAGGTATTCTGAGCAGGTATTCTGAGCCAGTTCACTGCTATATTACTACATGTGTGAGTTGCTTGTTTCTTTGGTGCTGTAAAAAACCTAATTAAGAAGTAATCATCCCTCACGCACTGTCTGGGGGTCTTCTGTTGACTGACCTTGATGGTCTGGACTTTTCAGTCTCCCACTCCCAGCCGGTATATATACCCTAAATGTCATGTGAAATGATGTTGAATGGCTATTTGCACTAAAATCAGCAACCATAAGCCATATTTTTTTTTAATTTATAATTTTTTATTGAGATATTTGGCAGCAACAAACAATAGAATATGTCCAAATACAAGTGGAAAAAAACAATGTACATATTGCAAACTGTGAACTTGCAGGCATAATTAGGGATTGATAAAGCTGCTTAGGTTATGCTACAGTAAAATTCTCGTATTTAGCCTGAACATGTACACTTTCCTAGCAGCTTACTCTCTGTATGAATTCACATGAATAGTATATATGAATATAGAATTATAATATCATATAGCTGTAGGTTAATCTTATGATGAACAACATTCAAGCATAATTATGGCTTTATAAGGCTGCTTACAATATCAAACTAAAGTGCATCTTGTTCAAGTTCACTTCTCCGGCTGCTATCTATATAAATTGACAATAATAGTATATATGGACATAATATTATGATATCTCTTTTTTTAGAGAAATCTGGAATACATCCCATGCTGAACAGGGTCACTCTTCTACCCAAGTTAAGAGATGTTGTATAAGGGAGGTTCTTAAATGATTTAGACCGTCACTCTTTGATCACTAATAGGAGAAATTGACTAGCAGCTGATACTAAATAGAGAAAAGTCATTGGCTACTGGCATAACAAACATGCTAAATAGTACATTAGATAACATTATAAACAATAGTGAAATATTATAGAGTATAAGTACAAGAAGTTAGTGCTATCCATACTGTTATTATGTGGAGGAGAGTTATCTAGAGTCCATAATAGAAATCTTGGTCATGAGTTAAGGTGGTAGCTTCTGTTGCAATTATAGACAGCTCTAAATCTAAATAGTTTGTCTAAATTTAAACCCATGAAGAACAACTGTTTAGGGTATAGTTAAATATTGAGTTGAGTTTTTATTTCTCTTGGATAAGGGTGCTTATAACTGACTACATGGTTATACTAAAATACAATCAGTGAGCCTGTGGCCCCCATTTAAAAAAGTGTGGCGGACCTTATCAGGTCCGCCAGACCTCGCTGAATACGGCGAGCAATATGCTCGTCGTATTCAGCATTGCACCAGCAGCTCACAAGAGCTGCTGGTGCAACGCAGCCCCCTGCAGACTCACGGCCAATGGGCCACCAGCAGGGGGTGTCGAGTACGATCGGGTTGATTTCCGGCGATGTCTGTCCACCTGCTTGGAGCAGGCGGACAGGTTATGGAGCAGCGGTCTTTGTGACCGCTGCATCATAACTGCTGTTTCTGGCGAGCCTGCACCATTCGGAGCTTGATAGATAGGCCCCTGTCTCTAGATATTAGCTTGATGAACTGTTCAAGTGGACAGTTATATATCACTGGCTGTTAATGCTAAGATGTGTAGGGTGATCTGCTAGTCTGTGTTTAATGACTAAAACTGCAGTTGATATAGGTACTAGAGCGCAAAACTGTCTCAAGGGAGAGCTGATGTGACTGGAAAATAGAGAAAACGGCTCAGGAAAGGTACCATTAAATAATGGTCAATATAACAAGTATATATAGACCATTGGACAGTAGTTTTTTACAATAAAGCTGAACTCGGGTCGCTATAGGTGAGAAAAGCCGCAACAATTATAGCTAACTGATCCCCCAAATATCAACGTGTTGATTAGAGCAAAGCGTAACTATTGATACTAAACTGAGCTAATAAAAGTTCCTTCTATAGCAACTTACCATACAGCCTTAGCATTATGCAGAGGGGGAAAGGTACCTACATCCCTGGCTTAATGAAACCCATACCTACCCTGACGTGGTTACACTACAAGCTTGGCCCTCGGATCATACGGTACTCTGTGAGATGATGAACCCCTCCTGATTGGTTTTCCTGGGCTGTATATGCTGTGCCAAGGATAGTCCTGCGTACCACATAATACAGTGTATAGATATGTCATCTATACACTGTATTATGTGGTATGCAGGACTATCCTTGGCACAGCATATACAGCCCAGGAAAACCAATCTCCTTTACAGAGATGTTGTACCTTTCCCCATCTGCATGACGCTAAGGCTGTAAGGGTCTACGGTGTATGCATTATTAGCACCCACATCCAGCATGGCATCTTTTACAAGTTGATTTGGGTCTTCTTCACTTAAAGGCAATTTTATAGTTATAGCGGTAAGTGATGCTTCTACTTTGTACGCTCGGTATAGTGTAAATATCCCTGCTTTAGTGCATACCGACTATCTAGTCTCTAAAAAGTGTGCATCAAGGAACTAGAAGAGACAGCTGGACACGGGCATGCTGCTACAAATAAGTAGTATGAGACGTGATGCAAGAACTGTAAGATGTATAGCTGTAGTTATGAAGAGAAGAAATATCTGTTTTCTAGTCGTAAAACCGGGGGGGGGGTCACCTTCATGGTTAGCCGCTGCTAACTGAACATATTATAATTGAACGAAAACGGCGCATTGCACATGCGGGAGACATAGGAATGCTCAGGATTGACAGGATCCTGTAGTGGAAGCTTTGGGAGATGTCAGAGAAGGAGGGGGTCAGGCGGCCATTTCAAAACGGCCAGATGAGAACTAGTAAGTGTATTTACTGGCAAAGTTTATTTAGATGAAAATTGGGCTATAGTTGGCTGTAAAAATAATTAATTAACTAATCTAAATAAGTAATAGTAAATTTTGGGTTCACTGTCCCTTTAATGTAAATAACCTGGATTTTCTTCACCCATATTCGTTATCATAACCACACTTTTAACTTAAAATGTCTTTTTTTAAATGTTTCTTGTGTAAGCTCTGCATTCAGAGATGGATTTTATCATGGCCTATACCCACGCATACACTGACATTTACTGTTTACACACACACATATACATTGACATATACACAGAGATATACACTGGCATATACACATGCAAGCACCAGGCTAATAACGACTAAGATTACAAGTTGTGCAGTATGGCTTTACCGCTAAAAAATGGCCTTTGAATGTGACTGAACGCATGAATAAGTACTGGATGATTTGGAGCAAGTGGCTCCTTAAACCCCCTTAGATGTCCACATATACTCAACTGCCACTCAGATCTATATACTGGTTCCCTTCCCAATCCCATTTTCATCAGGTACCCCCATACCCCTTACCCTATTCCCTTCTTCTTTTTTTTTCTTTCCTTCCTCCTTTTATTTTTCTTCCTCTTCTTCTTCCACTCTTGCATTAAATCTCTGTGATGTTTCTGCCGAGTTGATTCTGCTGGGAATTATATGTTCTTACAATACATCATACCTGTAGATTGCAACATAGGGGATATACATTTCCACATTCCTCAGCTACGTTACAGAAATATATTTCCCTATCAGTAATCACATACGGGATGAAACTAGGACCCTTGTGATTTTTCACCTCATATATGTAGGAATGTGAGTCACATCACAAGATAAAATTGGTTACTTTACGAAAAATTCACATGCTAGATATGTATAAGGAATGATCCTGTATTGTATATTTGAGATTTGTTTGATAGCTTGATTTTAAGCGAATTGATCTATGTGTTATGTTTTGCTTTTATCTTGTACTTTATGTTACTTAATAAAGCTTTTTGAAAATGAAGAAAAAAAAATGGCCTTTGAGTGCGGAATAATTAATAAAAAATATGTTACTAAGTACACTAACATCCATAAACTACACTATTAACCCCTAAACCGCCATCCCCCAGCATCACAACTAATAAATAAAGCTGTTAACCCTTAAACTGCCGTCCCCCACATCACAACTACAAAAATAAACCCTTTAACCACTACTAACTACCTTAAAATAAATAAAAACTTACCTGTGAAAAAAATAAAACCTAAGCTTAAACTACAAAAAAGCTAACATTACCAAAAATATTAAAAATCTAAAATTACAGAAAAATCAAAAAAATCATTACAGAAGAAAACAACCTAACATTACATTAAAAATAAAAAAAACTAACATTACAAAATTAAAAAAATAGCTAAGATTACAAAAAATAAGAAAAGCTAACATTACAGAAAATAACAAGTGTAATTATCTAAATTAAAAGAAGTTATTCCTAATCTAATACCCCCTTAAAAAAATAAGCCAACCCAAAATAAAAAAAAACCTAATCTAACAATAAACTACCAATAGCCCTTAGAAGGGATTTTGTAGGGCATTGCCCTAAAGAAATCAGCTCTTTTAAAAATTAAACAAATACAAAGTTCCGCCCTAAACACCCAACCCCCCAAAATAAAAAGCACCTAACTACAAAAAAAACTAATCTACCCATTGTCCCTAATGGGGCATTTGTATGGGCATTGCCCTTTAAAAGGGAAGCAGCTCTTTTACGGCCCATAAAAATGAAAAAAAAAAAACACCCCAAAAAAGCAAACACTAACCCCGAAATAGGTACTTACCATTACTGAAGTCCGACAATGCATCTTCTTCCAGGCGGTGAAAAGTCTTTATCCGGGCAGACCCATCTTCTTCCATCGCGGGACCATCTTCTATATTTTTGCCGGAGGTGCTTAGTAGTCTTCTGAGGTGCGGATCTGGAGTGGTGGTCCTCGTTGTTGGTCATCAGCGACATGGAGGGTCCTCTTCATGTGTCCACCGCACACTGAAGATTGAATGCAAGGTATCCCTTTTATATTGGTGTACCTTGCATTCCAATTGGCTGAAAATTTCAAATCAGCCAATAGGATGAGAGCTGCTTACATCCTATTGGCTGATTTGAACAATAAATAGGAAATTAATTGGAAATTAAGATTTTTTGTGGCAGTAGAAGTGGCTGGGTGTGTAAAATTTGTACATGGTACTTAGTGCAGTATTAGATAATTACACACACACACACACCAACAAAGAATCAGGGACTGTTCATTGGTCTTCATTAGTGACATATTTAACATAGGGGATTATTTACAGAGCCCTGGCGTTTGCTGAAATTGCTTTGAACTATAAAGAAAAGCTTTTGGGAGTTTTCCTCTCTTTCTCAGGTCTGAAGCAATACCTAAGGAAGAAAGGAAAACCCTCAAAAGCTTCTCTTTTAACTATTAGGTTAGTATAATAAGAAGGTATCATTGCATACCGCATTACTCTGGTATTTTGAATCTTATTTATATATATATATATTTTTTCAGTGGTATGATTTAGGGCTGAAAATATTAGTCCCCCCCCTGTTTTGACTGTGGTATCTTATGTCCCCCCATCTATATATTGTTCCTAGAGTTGCCACTGCATATACATATATACTGTATACATACATTCATACAAACACATATACACACATACATATACACACTCATATATACACACACATACACATATGCACACACATATATACACACACACACAATAAACACACACACTAACACACACATATACATAAATACACACACTCACACACATATATACACAGATCCATACACACACTAACCCACACACATATACATATATATATAAGTCAAATTATGGGAACGGATGGTCACCCAATATTGTTTATTGAATTATGTGATAAATTCGCTCTCTCGTCACATGAATTCTATGCGTACCTTCAAATCTGTCACTTTCTTTTGGAAATATCCCAAAAGTATGGGTAAATTGGTCGTTGGGTGAATTGCAAGATAGGATAGTTAGCTATTCAAATGGTCTTCATTCAATCTCTCCAATTTATCTATTATTAAACCAGAAAACATCTAGGTTGCAGGTCAATGATATGGTAGCAAAATGGCAGAAATGGTTTCCGGATATAAATGAACAGACTATTATTAAGAGTTTTAAAGTAATACAACAAGCATGGGTACCAACATCTTGGAGAGAATCTCATATTAAAATCTGTCTCCGAAGGTATCTTACTCCAGGAATTTTGTCCAAATGGTATAACACCAAGGTACTTTGTTCCAGATGTGGGGCTGCTGAAGCAAATATCTTCCATTGTTTTTGGCAATGTCCTAAAATTCTGCAGTTCTGGAAAAAAATTAATTACTGGATGAATGCAGTTCTACATCTGGACCATCAATGGGAACCTATGGAAATATTCTTTTTGGTTAAGTTTCTGGAGGTGGTTAAAAACTTTAAGCTTATAAATACTATTGTATTATGTGGGCGTAACCTTATCTTAAAACATTGGAAGGCGCGTTCAGCACCCAAGTTTGCCCACCTTAAAAATGCATTAATCACACAGTATACAATGGAACAATTTAATCTGCCATATCCGAAGGAAGAACATTTGCCTATGTTTTTCAGGAAATGCGAGAGTTTTATCAGGTCAGTACCAATAGCCTGTCAAAAGAAATTGATTAAACCAGTTAGTAATTCAATATATGTTCTAACAAATATATATGCCGGTCATTTTCCTGAATATTGGGTAGATGGGAGAGAGTGAGGGGATGGTGGGCGGTTGGGGCAGTGGTGCAGGGGGAGAGTTTGGGGGGGGAGGGGGGAAGAGAAAGGGGAAAATCCTTTCCTTTTTTGTTTTGTTTTGTTTTTTATTTGTTCTGCTTGTTCTGTCTATTGTGTCGTTGTGCAGGTTTTCTGTAGACCAGGGGATGTTGCTTTTTATGATACTCTGTTGTGTTGTACCATTGCTATGTATAATTGGAAATATTGATATATTATTAAAAAAAAATGGTGGTTAATCAATATGCAGATTAAATATTAACATTGTTAGTTTAGTTAATATGGTTTTTAATAAGACTGATTGTTATTTCAAATATACAGACATTTGCCAACAAGATATATTGTTGGTAGTACTTTACTAATGTTAATCTGTATTAAACAGATGGATTTTTTTCTACTATTTGTTATAAATAAAGATTTAAAAAAAGGAAGTGTTGCCAAACCACTGGCCTCACAAAAATACACAATACCTTCATTTATAGATAAAATGACACCTGATCAAGCTTAATAAAATCTTTCACTTTACTTTCTTCAGCAGTTGTAAACTTGTTTCAATCCGTGCAAACCTTACGTTCTTAGAACTCCATGAGTAAAATGACAAATATGAAGAGGAAGAAGAAATGGAAAATGATAGCTTTAGTTCAGAAAATGAGATAGATTAAATTGCATGTATGTGTTGTGTCTGTTACCTTTTCTCAATTTATTTTTTTAAAGTTAAACCTCGCTATGGAGCTTAAATATTGTGGTGGTCCTTACATCCCCCAATGACCATATCCCACTTGTACAAATAATGTCAGTTACTTACCTTTTTATTTGCAATTTATTTATTTTTATGTTGATAGTTTCTTACTTTTTTTGTTGCTTTTGAGGGAAAGGTGGTTGGTTATCTATCCTCATGTATAGTTGAAATGTTCTTATCTTAAGATATTTCTATTTGTAACAAAAAATAAAGTTTAAAAAGCACGTTTAGTGTAGTTACTGAATAAGCTGCACTTTTATACCAAGCATATTATTTTTATATGCACAGCATTTTATGTTCCCAGTGTAACAAAATTATTTTCTGTTTGTAAAACGACTCCACGCTGCATTTTTTAAAATGGTTTCACAATTTCCGGAAATTTTACATTTCTTACCTGAACTAATAGATAAAGAACTAACGCCTAGATTTAGAGTTCTGCGTTAGCCGTCAAAACCAGCGTTAGGGGGTCCTAACGCTGGTTTTGGCCTAACGCTGGTATTTAGAGTTGCAGTGGCGGTAAATATGCCTGTACACTCCCTTTTTGGAGCCTAACGCAGCCCTTCTGAGAACTCTAAATACCAGCGTTGTTTAAAAGGTGCAGGGGAAAAAAAACACGCGTAGCTAACGCACCCCTTCTAACGCAAAACTCTAAATCTAGGCGTGAGTGCAAATAATAAATGATATTATGTGAAATACTATAAAGGATGACTTTATGTTTGTTTATTGTATAAAATATTTTTTTGCTAAGCTGAGTAAATTGAGACAGGGGTAGGATCATTCAAACATTGTCAATTAATTGTTTTATTTTAAAATTTATATGACGTTTGTTTACAACTATTCATTTTCTGCATAAATTGCAAGATGGCCCAATGAGAAAAAAATAATAAATGTAATTAGTATAATTAATACAGGTAAAAAAAAAAATCACAAATGTCGCTTTTTTGGGAAGATTGACGGATGTTAAAGGGAGAGTCTACACCTTGGTCATGTTACAGCCTTACCTTAGATTAAACTGCAGGCAGCCTCCTGCACCTTTTCTATATCATGCAGCAGGAACAGTAAAAAAAGTTATTTTAAAATGAATATTGTTTCTGGCCACTTTGAAATGGCTGCCAAGCTCCGCCCACTGATGACATCTAGTGATGTTGCAAACCTAAAAATTTGGTTTCGCGAACAGTGAACTAATGGTTGCGCATCACTAATTTCTTCCAACTGATGTGTAAATAACTCCTCTGACAGATCAAGTGAAGCGGCTGTGGTGCTAGTGTTGGTGGCCGAAGCTAAGCTGGAAGAGGATGGTGCGTCAAGGTTCCGAGCGGAAGCTGTAGAAGATTGGGTGTCCTGTGTTAGCCAGTCAACTATGTCCTCAGAAATGTTCGAGTTCGGGGTGCGTGGCCTCTGAACACTGGACATTATTCTAGGGCCAAAGGGAATCACAGCACCACGAACATTTTTTTTTCGAATGGGGGTACTATGCGTGCAAGCTACTGTGACAATAGATATGAGTAGCACTGTGCACTGGCAGAAGTTGGCAGAGTAGACACTGTAGGTCTGACACACACGCTTGCAGACAACTAACTGCTATTCAATCTATTACAGTCAAAATTGTATTTTTTTTTTAAATGTACACTACTGTTACACCAGATATGAGTTGCACTGGGTGACACTGTGCCCTGGCAGGCAGGCCCTGAAACTCACACGTGTGAAGTAGGGATGGGCGAATGTGCAAATTTTCGAATTTCGAATGTAGAACGAATGTTATTACCGAAATTCGAATTCTAAATTCGAATGTCGATAAGAACGAATATTCTTAAAAATTCGAAAATCGAATGTTATTTACAGTTTTCGAATGTCACTTTCGAATTCGAATGTTTATAATTATATCGAATGTCTACATTCGAAATTCGAATTTTTCGAATTCGAATATAAATTCGAATTTTTCGAATTCGAATATAAATTCGAATTTTTCGAATTCGAATATTGCATAATTTGAATATTACATTTAAAAGCATTAGAAATACTATTACAATCTAAATTCGAATTTTTCGAATTTGAATACACGTATTGCATAATTCGAATATTACATTTAAAGAAAAAGCATTAGAAATACTATTACAATCTAAATTCGAATTTTTCGAATTCGAATATTGCATAATTCGAATATTACATTTAAAGAAAAAGCATTAGAAATACTATTACAACCTAAATTCGAATTTTTCGAATTCGAATACACGTATTGCATAATTTGAATATTACATTTAAAGAAAAAGCATTAGAAATACTATTACAATCTAAATTCGAATTTTTCGAATTCGAATACACGTATTGCATAATTCGAATATTACATTTAAAGAAAAAGCATTAGAAATACTATTACAATCTAAATTCGAATTTTTCGAATTCGAATATTGCATAATTCGAATATTACATTTAAAGAAAAAGCATTAGAAATACTATTACAATCTAAATTCGAATTTTTCGAATTCGAATATTGCATAATTCGAATATTACATTTAAAGAAAAAGCATTAGAAATACTATTACAATCTAAATTCGAATTTTCAAATTCGAATATTTTCGAATGTAATCGTAAAATTCAAAACCGAATATTCGAAAATCGAATGTTAGAATGTTATGTAAACATTCGAAATTCGATTCGAACGAACGAATGTGTTAAAATTCGTGCCGTTTTTCGAATGTTGCGAAACATTCGCCCATCCCTAGTGTGAAGGAAACTGACTGCTATTATTTAACAAGTGTTGTTTTTTTTAAATCTACACTACTGTTACACCAGATATGAGTTGCACTGGGGTGACACTGTTCCCTGGCAGGCACTGAAACGCACACGTGTGAAGGAAACTGACTGCTATTATTTAACACAGTCAAAAAAGTGTTGTTTTTTTTAAATGTACACTACTGTTACACCAGATATGAGTTGCACTGGGGTGACACTGTGCCCTGGCAGGCAGGCCCTGAAACGCACACGTGTGAAGGAAACTGACTGCTATTATTTCACACAGTCAAAAAAGTGTTGTTTTTTTTAAATCTACACTACTGTTACACCAGATATGAGTTGCACTGGGGTGACACTGTGCCCTGGCAGGCCCTGAAACGCACACGTGTGAAGGAAACTGACTGCTATTATTTAACACAGTCAAAAAAGTGTTGTTTTTTTTAAATGTACACTACTGTTACACCAGATATGAGTTGCACTGGGGTGACTCTGTGCCCTGGCAGGCAGGCCCTGAAATGCACATGTGTGAAGGAAACTGACTGCTATTATTTAACACAGTCAAAAAAGTGTTTTGTTTTTTTTAAATCTACACTACTGTTACACCAGATATGAGTTGCACTGGGGTGACACTGTGCCCTGGCAGGCAGGCCCTGAAACGCACATGTGTGAAGGAAACTGACTGCTATTATTTAACACAGTCAAAAAAGTGTTTTTTTTTTTTAAATCTACACTACTGTTACACCAGATATGAGTTGCACTGGGGTGACACTGTGCCCTGGCAGGCAGGCACTTAAACGCACACGTGTGAAGGAAAATGACTGCTATTATTTAACACAGTCAAAAAAGTGTTGTTTTTTTTAAATCTACACTACTGTTACACCAGATATGAGTTGCACTGGGGTGACACTGTGCCCTGGCAGGCAGGCCCTGAAACGCACACATGTGAAGGAAACTGACTGCTATTATTTAACACAGTCAAAAAAGTGTTGTTTTTTTAAATCTACACTACTGTTACACCAGATATGAGTTGCTCTGGGGTGACACTGTGCCCTGGCAGGCAGGCCCTGAAACGCACACGTGTGAAGAAAACTGACTGCTATTATTTAACACAGTCAAAAAAGTGTTTTTTTTTTTTAAATCTACACTATTGTTACACCAGATTTGAGTTGCACTGGGGTGACACTGTGCCCTGGCAGGCAGGCCCTGAAACGCACACGTGTGAAGGAAACTGACTGCTATTATTTAACACAGTCAAAAAAGTGTTGTTTTTTTTAAATCTACACTACTGTTACACCAGATATGAGTTGCACTGGGATGACACTGTGCCCTGGCAGGCAGGCCCTGAAACGCACATGTGTGAAGGAAACTGACTGCTATTATTTAACACAGTCAAAAAAGTGTTGTTTTTTTTTAAATCTACACTACTGTTACACCAGATATGAGTGGTGGCACTGGGCAAGTAGGCACAGTATACGCTGTGAGCCTGACACACACGCTGGCAGGCAGGCAACTGCAATTAGATTACACAGGGGGAAAAAAAAAGCAGACTTGCTCTAGCCCTAAAAAGGGCTTTTTGGGGTGCTGTCCTTACAGCAGAGATCAGATGAGTCCTTCAGGACTGTAGTGGACACTGAATACACTAGCCTAGCTATCAATTTCCCTATTAAATCAGCAGCAGCTACACTGTCCCTCCTCTCACTAAGAATGCAGCTTCCAAAGGAATCTAAAATGGATGCTGTCCAGGAGGTAGGAGGGTCTGTGAGGGAGTGTCTGCTTCTGATTGGCTGGAATGTGTCATCTGACTGTGAGGTACAGGGTCAAAGTATTACTCAATGATGAAGAATAGGGGGCAGATCGAACATCGCATATGTTCGCCCGCCACGGCGAACGCGAACATGCTATGTAAGCCGGGAACTATTCGCCGGCGACCTATTCGCGACATCACTAATGACATCATGATTTGGGCTGCATATGGCATAAAATCACAAAAGGCTCACTAGTTGGAATCAACAGACTGCCAATGCTATTCAGCAGAGATTGTGATGTCATCAGTGGGGAGAGCTTGGCAGCCACTTCAAATTGGCCAGAAACAATATTCATTTTAATCACTGTTGTACTGTTCCTGCTGCATGATGCATGTGCTTTAAATAGTGCACTAAACCATAAGTTTGAAATAATTTGGAATAATGACTGCAGAAAATGCCACAAAAAATTAATATTTTTGCATTTCATATAATGATCTTTTGTCATGTTAGGATATTTCTGCAACTTAAAGGGATAGTACAGTCCAAATTAAACTTTCATGATTCAGATAGGGCATGTCACTTTAAACAACTTTCTAATTTACTTTTATCATCAAATTTGCTTTGTTCTTTTGGTATTCTTAATTGAAAGCTAAAATTAGGTAGGCTCGTATGCTAATTTCTAAGCTCTTGAAGGCCGCCTCTAATTTGAATGCATTTAACAGGTTTTCACAACTAGAGGGCATTAGTTCATGTGTTTTATATAGATAACATTGTGCACATGCACGTGAAGTTATTTAGAGTCAGCACTAATTGCCTGACATGCAAGTCTTTCAAAAGATCTGAGATAAGGAGGCAGTCAGCAGAAGCTTAGATACAAGGTAATTACAGTGGTAACAAGTATATTTCTATAACAGTGTTGGTTCTGCAAAACTGGGGAATGATAAATAAAGGGATTATCTATCTTTTTAAACAATAACATTTTTGGTGTTTACTATTCCTTTAATACGGACAATATTAATCAGTTAATATAAGAGAGATTGTGAGTGAATTGCTCATAAAGGTTGGGAATGATTATGCCACATTCTAAGTATCAAGTTCAATGACCCAAATAATGATATCTAAGACTGTAGAAGGATTTGTATAACTCCCAAGGACTCAATTAAACTGGCTTCAGAGGTGCATTTCTTGGCGTAGCAAGATGATGAATATTTTATAGGCAGGATAGACAGGTGAAAACATCTACAAGTAATTCACATAGGTGACTGCAAAATGATACAGGGAGATGTCTCTTCAAACATTGCTGGGCTCTTCAAAGCCTAAGGGCATGATCTGGCCATAAAGAATAAATATTGTAAATGCCCACAAAGTGGAAAAAGGGAACTTTCCAATCATCTGCTGAAAGGAGCTCATTTAAAGGGACAGTCTACACCTTGGTCATCTTAAAGTCTTACTTTTGATTAAGCTTAGGGTGAACATATTGCCGCTTTAAAAAGGGACACTTATGAAAAATACAAATGTCAGGGCTGTTTAAAGAAATGTTTTGTATTAGAACCTTACATACATTTTTTTCATATGTGTTCATTTTAAAGCGGCAATATAGTCACCCTAAATTAAGCTGCAAATAGCATCCTGCGCCTTTTCCATATCATGCAGCAGGAATGGTAAAAAGTTATTTTAAAATGAATATTGTTTATGGCCACTTTGAAACGGCTGCCAAGCTCCGGCCACTGATGACATCACAATCTGGGCTGCATCTATGCATTCTGCTGAATAGCATTGACAGTCTGTTTAATCCAACTAGTGAGCCTTTTGTGATTGGATGCCATGTACAGCCCAGATCACAATGGGCTGAGCTTGGCAGCCATTTCAAAGTGGCTATAAACAATATTCCTTTTAATAACTTTTTACCATTCCTGCGGCATGATATAGAAAGGGGTGCAGGAGGCTATGCACAGATTAATCTAAGGTAACACTTTAAAATGACTAAGGTGTAGACTGTCCATTTAAGACTTGCTTATTTTTTGAAGCAGTTTTATTAGTTTTTTTCATGTAAAAATGTATGTTTTTATTTTGCACTTCACTCATAATCTAGGTAATTATCGTTTTTATATAACTATGTGTTTCACCCCTACAAAAGTATTAAACACATAGTTAAAGTCAAATTGAAAACAGTAGTAAAATACTGGGAGCTAGCTGAACACATTAGGTGAACCAATGACAAGAGGAATATTTTTGTAGCCATCAGTCAGCATCTAGCTCCCAGTAGTGTATGGTATGTATATATTTATTTTTCAACAAAGGATAACAAAAAACAAATAAAATTTAGAAAAAGATGTGAATTTAAAAGTGTCTTTAAATGACCTGCTGTTTCTGAAACATGCTTGTTTAAGTGTAACTTTCTATCTATATTTATTAGACAATTTATTAATTTCCTTTATTCACAAAAAGGTAGATTAAAAGTTAAGCGCGCTATAGGGAATTTAACGAACGCAACAAAAGTTGCGTTATTTAACCCTCTATAGCGCTGCCATTACATGTTTTCAAACAGCCGGCTTGTGCGTGCAATATGGTTGCGTTGAGATCCATACCGCACACAATACAAGCGCTGTTTTGATGTGCTTGTGCATGCTTTCCCCATAGACATCAATGGGGAGAAGGTGCCTGAAAAAACCTAACAACTGCGATTGCCAAATGAAAAGCTCCGTAACGCAGCCCCATTGATGTCTATGGGGGAAAAAAATTACGTTTAAACCTAACACCCTAACATAAACACCACATCTAAACACCCCTAATCTGCTGCCCCCGACATTGACGACACCTACATAATGTTATTAACCCCTAATCTGCCGCTCCTGATATCGCCGCCACTATATTAAAGTTATTAACTCCTATTCCCCTGTACCCCAACATTGCCCACACTATAATAAATTTATTAACCCCTATTCCACCACTTACCCAACATTGTCGCAACTAAATAAAGCTACTAACCCCTAAACCTCTGGTTTAGGGGTTAGGGGTCACTACTGTGTCATTATATAGTGCTAGGTGTTATTATACTGATACAGATACCACTGATCCTATAACCAGCCTTTCTCTGGCTATACCCATGTGCCAGTGTCACTACTGTGTCTTTGTATAAAGCTGGGTGTTATTATACTGATGCAGATACCACTGATTCTATAACCAGCCCTCCTCTGGCTATACCCATGAGCCAGTGTCACTGCTGTGTCATTATATAGTGTTGGGTGTTATTATACTGATGCAGATACCACTGATCCTATAACCAGCCCTCCTCTGGCTATACGCATGTACCAGTGTCACTACTGTGTCTTTGTATAGTGCTTGGTGTTATTATACTGATGCAGATACACACCCAGTATTTCACTCAGGCTTTATTTATTCCATAATTTATCACCCAATATTGCTAGCAGTCTCTTGACAAGCCACTAACTTTATTCACACTACATATTTTTTTTATTCCTATTATTTAATCAGAAAGAAAAGACATACTTGGGCCTAGATTTAGAGTTTGGCGGTAGCCGTCAAAACCAGCGTTAGAGGCTCCTAACGCTTGTTTTTTACGGACTCCGGTATTTAGAGTTTAGTTACCGACACTCAAAAATCTCCCAACGCACCAATCTCTACCGACAGCTCAGACCCAGTAGTTAACATCTACCGACAAAATAAACATCCACGAATCACAAAACAAATATTACACAAAGTACACTTACACTCATACAAACACTACACTATATTTATTTTTCAGATTTAATAATTTTTCATCAAAATACAAAGGATCAAAGTTGCGAGATCTCGGGTGTTAGAAAAAAAACAACACAAATCCATTTTGCCATTGACTTACATTGACACACGGGAAAAGACCCTCAGATACCTACATCTAACTAATAAGATTATCACAAACATACATTCATCGATGCATACAAACAATATACACCACATTACATACACAAAAAATTTATTTATTACAAAATGAACACGATTTAGTTACTTTTTCACACAAGCTCATGACGTCACTCACTTTACGAGGAAAACCAGTCTTTGAAAAAAAAATTACCAAAATTTGGAGCCTCCATTGACTTCTATGGGGAAGACGTGCTCATGCACGCGACAGACAGATTTCCCTAACGCACGCAAATAGCGTAGACAAAAAAACTCCAAATACCAGCGCTAGAAATAGGAAAAAAATACATGCTTTTCTGCGTTAGACCCAGCTATGACAAATAGATCAAGAAATGCCTATTTCCCTATGGTGGACTTATGGATTTTACTTATTGAATATTCACAACAGCATTAAATTGTTTCATACTTTTACATTACATCAACTACAAATCAACATCACTAGTAACAAACATTTTTACAAATAAAATCACATTTAAACGGACATTAAAATAATTACAACATTTCAGGATTCACAAACAGTACACAATGGGAAACACCTCTCATATACCTTTATTATTGCATTTCATTTATTCAACTCATATGCTTGCAGCAACAGCATATGTACATAGGCTTAACACATGATCAGTCATGGATGCACATACATTACTTTTAGCATTCACTCATGCATGTGCATTCAAATGATGGGGGAAAAACACATTACATTCTCTCTAGGAATCACAAAACAGAACATATGGATTTTACTGTACTTTTAACATCATGATTCCATCACAATAAACCATTAGGAATTACGTACAAGAAGAACATCATTACACCAGATTACAGATGTCACTTTATGGGAAGGAACAACAATGCCAGACCGCTATATAGAAGTCAGCATATGTGGGACACAATCACAATATATACGTAGATGTACATAACACGCATCACTCATCACGCAACCACAAAGCACACATTTATATTTTATTCAGCACACAATAACAATGTAGTCAAATACAACAACACAATGAGGATTTCAGAACTACATAGGCAGGTTAATAATATGATGACGTCATTAGAAGATTCAACCATACACATTACAGATTTACGACTGTACCGCCCCTTTCAGAAATTTAACACTCAATACTACAATACAACATATACGTAAACAACAGTTTGGAACAGCATTATTAGGGCGATTTGAATGGGACAATTAAGAAATATTCTCAGATCGCAAATCACTTATATATATAATACTACAGATGACAGCCGGAAGTTATTCAGTATTAGCGCCATTTTAATGGGACGCATACAATATTGACAGCTCGGCAATCACTTATATATACAATACTACAGATGACAGCCGGAAGTTATTCAGTATTAGTGCGATTTGAATGGGACGCATACAATATTGACAGCTCGGCAATCACTTATATATACAATACTACAGATGGCAGACGGGAAGTTCTGAATTATTATTGCGATTTTAAAGGGACGCATACAATATTGACATCTCGGCAATCACTTATATATACAATACTACAGATGGCAGCTGTTACTTTATTGTTTCCAAACAATATTGCAGCAACATTGATCGATCACATTCGATGCACATTATAAACAACTATGCACTTTCATTCATGTTAGCCTGGACTTGTGCTTGTTACTATAAGATCGCGTTTAATAAATATTGATTACGCATATGATCAAACATTACAAGCATGCACTGTATGTGTGATATTTGACACTTTCACATTGAGATTCATTGGGGGAAAACAACATTTCAGCAAACAACAAAAAAACGCCCACTGTGAAAGCATTCGCACCGCTCACATACAAACAAGTGAATACAATTAGCAATCATTACAAACTCACTACCATTGGACTAATTGTACTATAAATCCCACACACAACATGGCCAAAGCATCACTTGTGATTCACATCAGATCAAGTGCATACCTTGTTATGCTGTTTTGAAAGATAGATGACGATGACATGGTAGACGCTGCTGGTGCTGCTATTGGCGAACTAGCTGTTGATCGAATCAGGCAGCCTCGGCGGCTCAGACTGAGACAAAGGGGTCGTCTGGTTCGAGGTCCTCGTGTCTACAGGGTGAGACCCACCTTGGAAAACATGAGCGACTTTGAGGTTTATGATAAGTATCGGCTCAATCGCAAACAGCTCATTGGCCTTTACGATCTTCTTAAACCTCATTTGGAGCCACGTATAAGAATAAGGACTGCTGTTCCCGCCATGAGTAAGATGCTAAGTTGTCTATACGTCCTGGCCTCCGGGAGTTTTCAATCCGGAGAAATGTACATGCATGGCCTGTCTCAAGGTACATTCTCCGTGGTGTTTGATAACTTTCTGGACGCCATGGTACGTATCAGTAAGCAATACATAGGATTCCCACAGAATGATGGTGATTGGAGGCGCCTGAAGCGGGAATTCTTTGATATTGCTGAATTGCCCAATGTCTTGGGAGCCATAGATTGTACCCACATTGCGCTGCGTGCTCCAATTGATGACTTGCCCTTCAGAAATCGCAAACATTTTCATAGCCTCAACGGGCAGTATGTTTGTGACGCACAGATGAGGATTATGCATGTGTGTGCGAATTTTGGAGGAGCTTGTCATGATGCCCGCATCCTCGCTCAGTCGTCCCTGTGGAGACCGTTTGAGGAAAGACAAATGCCCCCTGGTTATCTCGTTGGTGAGTATTTGTGCACAACATGGTTAATTAGTTTGACAATTGCCACTGTAGTTTTAAAATGTTAGCATAATGTTCAGCTATAGGATGCAATTTAGCCATTTTTTTTTATTTCCGCAAATGTCTAGTTTTAGTTCAATGCAGATATATAGCATGTCTTACCATAAATGCTCAGATAGAGAATGCAATGTAACCATTTAGTTGCCATTTTACACAAGGTCTGGTTGAGGAGAAATACGCATATGTAGCATGTCTTAGCTGAAATGTGAAGATATTAGCTAATGCAATTTAACCATGTCATTGTCTCTTTCCGCAAATGTCTAGTTTTAGTTCAATGCAGATATGTAGCATGTCTTACCATAAATGCTCAGATAGAGAATGCAATGTAACCATTTAGTTGCCATTTTACACAAGGTCTGGTTGAGGAGAAATACGCATATGTAGCATGTCTTAGCTGAAATGGGAAGATATTAGCTAATGCAATTTAAGCATGTCATTGTCTCTTTCCGCTAATGTCTAGTTTTAGTTCAATGCAGATATGTAGCATGTCTTACCATAAATGCTCAGATAGAGAATGCAATGTAACCATTTAGTTGCTATTTTACACAAGGTCTGGTTGAGGAGAAATACGCATATGTAGCATGTCTTAGCTGAAATGTGAAGATATTAGCTAATGCAATTTAACCATGTCATTGTCTCTTTCCGCAAATGTCTAGTTTTAGTTCAATGCAGATATGTAGCATGTCTTACCATAAATGCTCAGATCGAAAAAGCTATTTAACCTTTTAGTTTGTATTTTACACAAGGTCTGGTTTAGGCCAAATTCACATATGTAGCATGTCTTAGCTTAAATGGGAAGATATTAGCTAATGCAATTTAAGCATGTCATTGTCTCTTTCCGCTACTGTCTAGTTTTAGTTCAATGCAGATATGTAGCATGTCTTACCATAAATGCTCAGATAGAGAATGCAATGTAACCATTTAGTTGCCATTTTACACAAGGTCTGGTTTAGGAGAAATACGCATATGTAGCATGTCTTAGCTGAAATGGGAAGATAGAGAATAATATTGAACTAGATTATTCTTTTAAAAAATAAACATTTGTTAGTGGATTATCGTTTAACAAAACTTTTATTGGACTCCAAATACTATTTTGAGGATTCAGTTTGAATTATGTTCTGTTCATAATTTATAGGTGATTCTGGGTACATGAGCCGGCCTTGGCTTATTACCCCCTTGCGTAGCCCGACTGATGTGTCTGAGGAGCGCTACAATAGGGCTCATAAGAGAACCAGGGCGGTGGTTGAACGAATGTTCGGGCTCCTGAAGATGAGGTTCAGGTGCCTTGACAGGTCGGGAGGAGCCCTCCAGTACAACCCAAAGAAGGTGGCTAAGATCGTTATAGCCTGTAGTGTCCTGCATAATATTGCACAGCGGGCTGGGATGCTGCAGGGCGTCCAGGCGCACCAAAACCTCCTCAGAGATGAGGAGGATGATCCTGTTCTAGAGGGGCCATTCCGGGACGAGGGGCTCAATGTCAGAGCAGACATCATCAACCGCCACTTTAGACGGTAAATCATAGAAGTTAGACTGGAGTATTGTCAATAGATGTGAACTCTAGGGAAATGACAAGTAGAGAATTGTGCAAACATGTTAGGATTGTTCATCAAATGCTAAAAATGTGTTTCATTTATTAATATAGGTGATGCTCTGGTCATTGGGTCCTGTAGCGAGTCTTTGCCACCTGGTTTTTAAAGAGGACATCAGCTGGTAAGTATAAATGTATGGACTGTTGCTGGCATGAATTGTACACAAATACATCATATGGCATACATTTTCTAAACTAGTATTTAGTTTACACATTACTTAAAATGTTAATACTCAGAAAGGGATCCTCTAGCATAACTATCATCTAGCATGACTATGGTTCAATGTCACACATTAGAGGTTCGTTATGCTCAATATGACTCATCTTCACACTTGATAGAACATAACACAAGATGCTACACACGCTTAGTAACCTAGTGACAGAAATTGATTCAGAAATGGGGGGTGGGAGAGGGGTACAGAACTGATTCACACACTTGTAGTAGTAATTTTAAAAAACAATTTTATGCCATTAGGGAGATGACTTCATGTAAAGACTGAAAGGGAAGAATTCGAAGAATGACAGTGAAGAATTCCCAGACTGACAGTAGAAAAAGACAAGATTGAAATTGAAGAATACCAATGGGATCATGTCTGGCATTATCTTTCAAATCTGCTGACCTTGAAAACCATACAAAGACATGTTAACATGGTAAGTGCCCACTATTTGATAGAATAAGGCTGTGGAGGCATCCTATTGGAGACACTTAGATTATTTTCTAATTTTTAGATGGTATTTTACAGTCCTCTATTTTTGAAATGATGAATAAGACACCTATTGAAGATCAACTGTTTACCCCTGAATTGACTTTCAAAGACCATGCATTATCCAGGTTGGTTTACCAATGCATGCTAGTTAAGAATCACAGCAAGAATGTCGAATCTTAGTAGCTTACATACCTTAGTCATACTTTGTTCCTAATTAGATATTTAGGGATCACAATCAGACACTTAGATTATTTTCTAATTTTTAGATGGTATTTCACAGTCCTCTATTTTGGAAATGATGAATAAGACACCTATTGAAGATCAACTGTTTACCCCTGAATTGACTTTCAAAGACCATGCATTATCCAGGTTGGTTTACCAATGCATGCTAGTTAAGAATCACAGCGAGAATGTCGAATATTAGTAGCTTACATACATTAGTCATACTTTGTTCCTATTTAGATATTTAGGGATCACAATCAGACACTTAGATTATTTTCTAATTTTTAGATGGTATTTCAGTCCTCTATTTTTGAAATGATGAGTAAGACACCTATTGAAGATCAACTGTTTACCCCTGAATTGACTTTCAAAGACCATGCATTATCCAGGTTGGTTTACCAATGCATGCTAGTTAAGAATCACAGCAAGAATGTCGAATATTAGTAGTTTACATACATTAGTCATACTTAGTTCATAATTAGATATTTAGGGATCACAATCAGAAAAAGGAATACATATTATAGTTGATATAGAGGTATTTGAATGGACATGAAATATTAAATTTATGTTCAGCATACATATATATTTATTATTGAAATGTGATATACATTATTATGTATAATTAGAAATTCTGATATTTAAAGTTACTTTTTATTACACAATATAATGGTGTATGTTTTTTTTGGTTTTTAATCAAAGAATTTAATTCATAAATATCTTGATAAAATTATGCACAAAGTTAGAGCATAGACACAAGATTATTGTAAATGTATTTTATGAATATTTTACAACGTGTGTATTAACTTTGTAAAATTTTGTTTTTTAATTTCAGATTGTCATCTGATGACTTCCAGGAATATTTTTTGTTTTTGTTAAAAAACAATTTTATTTTTAAATGGTAATAATCAACATTGTATTATTAAATACCCTCTTTTGAACAGATTATAAGAAATATCCATATAATCTGTCAATAAAAAACAATTTGACTCCCATGACTGGTAGTTGTCTATTTGACAAGCACATGCATAAAATCAAATTAGGCATTAATTTGAGAAAATCCACTGATTCAGAGAATATTAAATTAAACTATCTTTTTGAAATTAATTGGGGAGTGAGATCCATCAATGCTTTTCTTGTGAAATTCTTAGATGTTAAAATAATTTTGGATATGTAGTCAGAATTTGATATAACTTTTTTTTGTTTCACTTTTAAGAAGGGGAAGTGGTTCACTTACATTAAAGTGACAGTGTTGTTGAATGTAAAATTTATTTTATAAGATCTTGTATCTTCCTTAGGTATCTAAAAACATTATTTTATTAAATTTATAATTTTAAAAATGGTAGGTCATTTAACTTCATATTTTGCACAAGCTAGTTATTGGATGCCATGTTAATAGATTATATTTTCTAGTGGAGTCATTTAAAGGGACATTTAACTATAGTTATTAATATTATGTAGTTTTTAAAATCTTACCTCTTGGGTTAGACATCACATATCTATATATAATTTTCCTTCCCCTTTAGTTTCTTTCGACAATGTTAAATCAACATTCCAAATGTTTTGGTCCTTAAAGGGACATTCACAAAGTATATAGTGTATTGAATTTTACAAAATCATAAAAGAATTTAAACATATTTTGAAAGTACTATAGAATTACATTCAGTCTTTAAATATACTTAGAAAAAGATACATCAATGCACATATCTTAGTCAATTACATAAGGCATATATGTGCAACCAACAATCAGCCTCAAACTAGCCTATGTAGATATGTATTTAATCCAAGAATATATATAATTACAATCTAATGATTGAATAACAAAACATATTAAGTTGTTCAAATATTATAATCTTATCCAAAAAGCATAAATAACATATAGCTTAATGTCCCTCTAAGCTGAAGACTGCGAAATACATCCATTAAAATATATATTTCAGTCAGTGTGTAAAACAATCCAGAAGTTAAGCTAAATATGCTTTACTCATATGTTATACTAATTTTGCAAAAGGAAGGTGCCTAGGTTTATGATTTTTCAAGCATTATTGTGAAATGTCTCCTTAAAGGGACATGAACTCAAAATATACTTAAAGGGAGACAGTTAAAAAATTAATGATTTATACATTCAGAATGAGTATTCCATTTTAAGCAACTTTATAAATTGTCTCATATTATCAATGTTCCTCGTGATGTTGCTATCATTACTTTAAAAATAAGGCATTAAATTGATAATTTATTTGCTTCAGTACTCTGGACAGAATGGTTTTTTTTTGGGTGGATTAATTTATCCAACAATCATCAAGGACAACCCAGGTTTTTTGCAAAAATTGTCCGTAATCTAAAATATCATTATTGATTTGCAAAGAAAGATAACAAGATAATTCTTAACACTTGAGAATAGGATTAAATTATAAAGTTGCTTAACATTTCATGCTCAATCGGAATCATGAACGCTACATTTGTTGGGACAGTGTCCCTTTAAGAGATTTAAAGAGTGTATTTACTTCTCTTCTTATCTTGACATACTTTGCTTGAAAAGCATATTGAGATAGGCTCAGTAGATGAAGATTGGTGGATGCACAGAGATGCCTTATGTGATTGGCTCAACCATGTGCATTTAAATTTCTTATGTTGAGGATATCTAAATACAAAGATAAATTGAGTTACATTTTAAAGTCTAAACAATTTTCTATCTCTACAGATTATTTGATACAATTGTTTGTTTGTAATGTCTATTTAAAAATAAAGACGCCATTGCACAATAACATATATGAGCAGTTCAGACAAATACAAGCTCGAGGTTTATTTACTATTAACAAACAAACCTGTAGTTTAACATCTATAAACAGATTATCCAAGTTACTGACATTATAACCTGAATTTGAACATTCAGAAATGTTGCGTGGGAAACGGATCTTGAAACACCAGATTTGCATCTTTAAACATTAGAGTCTAATGTCACGCAATAGCACACAATCAATGTGCATTATAAATACATTTAAGAGAGCAATGTCAATACTTCACAATAAGTCAACAAATTGATTTATGAACAATAAAGACATACAATATTAAATGTGTATTTGTATTAAAGAAACAGACCGTTATGAAACCGAAAAATGTCTACAACATTTAATAATATGACAGTATTAGATTTTAAAGAGAATTTAAACATTAATATTTAACGGATCACGGATATTAAATCTGCGTCACACATATCCGCATGACAGGCCCATGAGTTACAAATACTTCTACATGAAAAATGAAGTAACAGCACCACCAGGAGGTATGTGTATTGAAGTTGCTAAGATATTAAACATTAAGGAACGGCCAATCAGAGTTCATCACACAAACACAACTTGAGTCAGGATGGTCTCACAGACATTCTAACAATATTTCAAACTTTTATCCAATCAGATGTACAGATAACTTGTCCCATGGTGCATCTCATGTTTACTTCACCATATAAAAGTCCATTACACGTTGCCATCTTTGTCAGTTCTCTAATGCCTGCTGGTATATTATTCTATCTACAAACATCTCGGCAGGCATGAAACCTCCCAGGTTTACCAAGCAGGAGAGCGCTGCACTGGTCCACGCCATCCAGGACTTTTATCCCCAGCTGTTTGGGAACAAGAGGAGGTCGACAGATGCGCCTGTTAAGAAGGCCCTCTGGGAGTCTATCACCAATGCGGTTAAATTGGTGTGTGGCGTCCAGAGGACCCAGGATCAGATAATGAGGAGATTCGGAGATATGAGGTTGCGCTTGACAAAAAAAGTCAACCTCATAAGGGAGTGGGTACAAGCCCGTAAAAGAGGGGGCAAAAGAGAGGCCCCTCGGAAACTCTACCTACTCCCTTATGAGGTGACTTTATGCAAGCTCCTCACTCTCCGGGTCCCCAAAAGATTCAGATCCTCGCCATCCTCGGCCTCCTCTTCTTCCCTCCCAGCTGCTGGATCTGAAAGTCCTGACCCGGGGGCCAGGGCAGCTGCTTCTCCGTCCGGTGGCCTGGGAGGAGCTGATAGAGAATCTGAACAAGGTAACTATCCAACTTCATATAAGCTCTTAATATTTGATAATATATTTAAAAAATGTGTATATAGTCAGATACTAAACCTATACAGATCTCACAACATACACTACATATGATGGTTTAGATATATGATTTTAGATTAGTGACACATGAAATAGAAATGATGTTTCTTGCGCTCTACAGAATATGCGTCACAGAGCGAAAATGGAATTGCGCATACACGTTAACATGGGTTTGCTGTAAGTGGCATTGCTTTATACATGTTGGTCAAATGACGGATGCGTAATTCCACTTGGAATCATTGCGCAATGATCGCGGAAATTAGAATTGTGCATACACGTTAACATGGGTTTGCTGTAAGTGGCATTGCTTTACACATGTTGGTCAAAATGAAATGTAAATTATTATATATGTGAAGAATACAGTATTCTTATTTTCAATATTATACATAATAAAAAAAAATAGCAGAATCAAAAAAAAATATAACATATGCCCATAAATTGATGAGAATGAAATAACAGAAAAAAAAAAAAAAAAAAGCTACAGTAAACAACACAACTGATTGAAAATAAGAGTACAGGATATATTTATCATGAATTTAATTGAGGAAACAATTAACTCATGGGACTACCAAAAGATTCATATTTTTTAATTGATTTGCTAATAATGTAAAGATTTTAAACATGGCATGATTTGTATTAATGATATCCAATCCTCATTTAATATATTACAGATCTGGATGTTGGTGCTGGATCCTCAAGCCAGGGCTTGTCACAGTATGGTATGTCTCATTTTAATTGACATTTGTCTTAGAAACATGGACAGAACATTACATACTAAATCCACATTGTCCAATATTTATATGTATCTTCAAAATGGATTATTAAAAGATTTAAAAATAAGAATAAAAATAAAAATAAATTTCGGATTACATTGTAAGACTACTCTGAATTTTTATCGATTTTAAGATATCCCATCTATTCTGGATGTCTTAATTTTAATGTAAGATAGTTTGAATGTCCAATTTATATTCTTCCCTTGTGTATTGCTTAATCTTATTTGTATA
Organism: Bombina bombina; assembly: GCF_027579735.1. Classification (NCBI taxonomy): domain Eukaryota; kingdom Metazoa; phylum Chordata; class Amphibia; order Anura; family Bombinatoridae; genus Bombina; species Bombina bombina. The sequence goes on along the minus strand of NC_069505.1, from coordinate 190,213,928 downwards.
CATTTTTAAAAAATTCACACACTTTTGCATATGTTTTAATTTTAAAAATATAGATTCCATTTTTGAAGTTGATCACGTCATTTAAGGGACATGCCAACTAAATTTTACATTGAATGATTTTGAATCGTGATTTTATTGTTTTGTTTAAACATTTTATGAGCTACATTGGTTCAGTCTATTGTTTTAGTTCTTCTAAAAACATATTGATTTTGGTTTAGGTTAAACAATGCATTACTGGTATTATCCGGCTGTTTTGTCAAAAGTTAAAATCATGTGTTCAGATAACAGTAGTACATAGTTTCAAAAAGTATACAATTACACATTTAGAGCTTCATGTCCCTTTAATAGATGAAAATTAAATAATTCTTAGTATATCCTTAAATAACATATTAGATTGGAATTGCATGCTCAATCCCATTCATTACATCAACATATGGAGTAGAGAATTCATTAACACCAACATTGTAATATCAATCTATTTTTATATTAAAGGGACACTGAGATAAAATTATTAATGTTGTCATTCAGATAGAGCATGCAATATTAATCAACATTTAAATATAATACTATAATCATATGTGAAATATTCTATTGCTAAATTTATTTTAAAATCAAGAATGTACGTTTATCTGCAGCTCAATTTTGGTTGACCAACCTGGGTTTTTATTGATGATTGGTGGATACCTTCAACAAACAATATTTATTGAATCCAATATTGCTTATCTGCCTTTAAGATTAAAATGTAGCAACATTAAAATTATAATAGGAGTCAATGTAAAATCATTTTGAACAGTTTGAACAGTGAAATCAATGATTGAAATAAATCATGTCAGTGTCCCTTTAATAAACAATAGATTCATTAATCCTTACATTATTTGGATTAGACAATATTGATATATAATTCACATATTCACTGTTGGAGTTACTTTATAGATATAAGCATACTCTAACAGCACCATGATTACATATTTGTACTAATCAATTTGGTTTAGTATTGTGATCAATATGTGTTGTGTCCTAAACAAGATTACTGTACATTGCACAAATGGCTCGATGTGCCACATGTCTTTGTTTATATTTGTCAACAGCTGTTATTCAAAATGTGGTTTGTGTGTATTCTTTTAAGAACATTGATCAATGGGTATATTTAGATATGCAATAGCATCGTATGAGATGAGTTTGATGTCTAATATAGTCAGAAATTAAACATATGTTCAATACATCATTTTTGACAGAATCCCCTTGATTCAATCAAGCATTTTTTTTGCTAATGACTGCTCTATTCTTCACATTTTCAAGTTGATTATTCTTATAAATCGATACAGATGTGATTTAGTGCTATCCCAAATGTGTTCACTAATATATATCTATATCATTCATAGAGAGAGTTGGTGTGGGGAGCCCAGAGGAATCCAGCACCGACACAGAGCTGCCTTTGCGGTGTTCTGGTAAGTCCATTGACTCATTTATATGTCATTGAAGGTGTATTGGTAATCAATATTATGAGCATGATTCTGATGAAGCATAACATTTGAAACAAACATATAATTTACTCCTCTGATTATATATTTATTTTATTTGAATATTGAAAGATTAATAATTAAAACTTTCTTAGTCTACACCTTTGTTATTCAGAAGATGTATAGCATATGTTTGTTTCCATTTTCATTGTTGACAACAATCATCAAGTGATACACACATGAGAAATCTTAAATGTTCTATGTACTATGCTTTTATGATTTTAAAATTAATACAAACAATAAATTGAAAATCTGAATAATTGAGAATAACAAATCTAATGTCATTTGTATGCTCCATAAAAATGATGTAAATCATAACTTTGGGTGTGTATATCTTTAATGCAACATTAATGTGTGTCTTTGAGCAACAGTAACATATGTTATAATATCTGATCTTAAGGTATACACAACATGTTATGTTTTACAGAGATTGATTTAACATGTGGGACGGAGGAGGAAGAGGCTCCCTTGAAGTCTGATGGTATGTGAAATATATCTAACATGTTTCCAACATGTTGCTTTATTGGAAATCATTTTATTGAAGACATTCAAAGTCTACAGCTTTTGCACTTTAAAAAGGAATATTATTTATCTGTTAAAATACACTACTGCCCCCTTTATATATCAGGCAGCATGAAGATATGCTTGGATTTGTTTAAATATTTGGATTTGAAATTCATGCCATCATGATGTCACATGCATATTCTAGGCCAAAACACAATAATAATTTTATAATTGTGCAGACAGTCATTGATATTCCTATATGCATACCATATCCTCATGTCATCATTGTTTAGAAATTCAAACACACTTCTAAGTATATTGCAAACATAATCAAGTTGAAATGCGTTGATTGGATTTCATGATGTATGAGATGTTAATATATTTATAATATTTATTTCAGATGGATCCTCCTCTTCTGGTCATCATTGTTCCTCCCCTGCCCAGTCCCAGGCCCCTGCCCATTCCCCTGCCCAGTCCCCTGCCCAGCCCCCTGCCCAGTCCCCTGCCCAGTCCCCTACCCAACTCCCTGCCCCTCCATAGACCACAGACCCTCCCGGCCCTTCCCATTTGTCCTATCCTGTCCCTCCCAAAAAACACCCCTTCGTCCCCCTTCGCCGCTCTCCCCGTATTTTGGTCTGTACAGCTACCCCAGCTGCCCAGCCCCCAACTCACCACTCCCCAGCTGTATGGGCTACCCCAGAGCAGCAGCCCATCCCTCCCCAACCCAATCCCATCCCTCCCCAACCCAATCCCATCCCTCCCCCCTGTCTCAACCTTCATTGTCCTGGGTGTCGGATTGTCCTTCCCAGGCACAGCTGTAAGTATCATTCAAAATCAACATTATAAGATACTTAAAGGTACACTGAATGAATATATTTCTCTTGTGATTCAAATAGAGCATGCAATGTTAATCAAATTTATAATTTACTACTCTTATCAATTATTCTTCATTCCCTTGCTATCTTTATTGAAACAAAGAAATGGCTATTTTTTTTTTTCCAAAATATCTGTACATCATTTCTTTATTGTTGGATGAATGTATCCATCAATCAGCAGGGACAACCAAAGTTGATAACCAAAAATGGCCTGCCCTATAAACTTACATTCTTGCATTTAAAATATAGCTCGAGAATTCAAACATTTAAAGAATACGAGTAAATTAATAATTCTTTTTAATGTCATGCTCTATCTGAATCAGTAACTAAAATATTTAGGTTTACTGTCCCTTTAATTTGATATCACTGCATATACCAATCACCACTATTTGGATCCAAAAATTTATGTACAAATGTTCATACATTATCTCTTGTATAACCCAGTGGGAATGTAATTTCTTCTGGTTGCTATGTTTACACAGTTTGTCCTCAACGCCAAAATGTTTAAGGATAGGTGTGCCTACCACAGTATAACTAAAATCTTAAAATTGCTAATGTAAGTACAATGTAAATCCTTTAACAAGATTTTAGACACTCAAGCTGTAAAAGTGGATCATCAAAAACCAATTAAAGGGGACAACATGTTGGATTAAAATGTCCATTTAATGGTTTAGGTCTGTCTGAATAACATATTTCATGTGTAAATAATCAATGTCAACAAATTAATTTAAAGAATTATTTGTCTTTATGATGACAATGTATGTTTGCTTTTTATTTTGTCTGTTGTGTAATTATCATTAATATTTTATTTATTCTTTATTTTAGGCTGTGACTCAACATGGCTCACGCTCGAAGGTCTAGCACGCATAGAGCAGGCCGTGTTGAGGAACGCAGCTGTCCTGAGAGGGATGGCCGACACCATGCAGGCCCAGCTACAGGTTCAGCATATGACTCTACGTCAGATGAGGCAGTGGAACTCAATGCTTGAATCTGTAGCTGGACATGCACAGGACGATGAAGGGGATGACCAGTAAGTGGAGGATCTGGAGATGCTCCAAGGGCGCAGATAAGAATCCTCCGTCCACATGTTGATGTTTTTGTTATGGTTGCCATTTGGCCTTTTCTGGTTATTGTTGTGCCTGTTGCACTCTTTTACCTTGTCATATGTCTCCAATGGGGCTATGCTGGCCCTTGGCAACTCTCTTCATGGACTGTGATGCACTCTGTTACCTTGTCATATGTCTCCAATGGGGCTATGCTGGCCCTTGGCAACTCTCTTCATGGACTGTGATGCACTCTGTTACCTTGTCATATGGCTCCAATGGGGCTATGCTGGCCCTTGGCAACTCTCTTCATGGACTGTGATGCACTCTGTTACCTTGTCATATGTCTCCAATGGGGCTATGCCGGCCCTTGGCAACTCTCTTCATGGACTGTGATGCACTCTGTTACCTTGTCATATGGCTCCAATGGGGCTATGCTGGCCCTTGGCAACTCTCTTCATGGACTGTGATGCACTCTTTTACCTTGTCATATGTCTCCAATGGGGCTATGCTGGCCCTTGGCAACTCTCTTCATGGACTGTGATGCACTCTGTTACCTTGTCATATGTCTCCAATGGGGCTATGCTGGCCCTTGGCAACTCTCTTCATGGACTGTGATGCACTCTGTTACCTTGTCATATGTCTCCAATGGGGCTATGCTGGCCCTTGGCAACTCTCTTCATGGACTGTGATGCACTCTGTTACCTTGTCATATGGCTCCAATGGGGCTATGCTGGCCCTTGGCAACTCTCTTCATGGACTGTGATGCACTCTGTTACCTTGTCATATGTCTCCAATGGGGCTATGCTGGCCCTTGGCAACTCTCTTCATGGACTGTGATGCACTCTGTTACCTTGTCATATGGCTCCAATGGGGCTATGCTGGCCCTTGGCAACTCTCTTCATGGACTGTGATGCACTCTGTTACCTTGTGATATGTCTCCAATGGGGCTATGCTGGCCCTTGGCAACTCTCTTCATGGACTGTGATGCATTCTGTTACCTTGTCATATGGCTCCAATTTTCCTGATCTTTACCAGATTATTTATAAACGTTGTTGATGTTTTCTGACATACTAATAAAAGACATGTCATTGCACGATTCTTTGTCCTCCTTATTCATGTAATTGATTGAAATCTCTAGTTTATCTGGTTGATCCTTAAAGGGACCTACCAAAAATAATTGTGTTTCCTGAATCATATATGTAATACAATTGTAAATGACTTTAAGATTAACATCTCCAATGTAATTTTATTATTTGTCTTTATATATTTTTCAAAAAGCTTTATCATTGCATGATTATGATTAGCATAGTAATTCTTTTATATATGTATATATAGATTGTTATTTGTGTATATATATGTATATTTCAAATTTCACATCCATGTGTGTATTTATAAACTCTGCATGAATTGATGCACCTTTAACAAATGATCTGAGGATTGATACAATGATATAATCCCTGTAAAGTGTTCATTTTATTGAATTAGTATTGTCTCTGTGTATCCTCTTTTTAAAAATAAAAATCATGTCCCTTTAAGTGATGGTGAGCACAATTGTTAATGAATGGATTTCCATTTCTAAAGCGTTTTTGTCCTTTTTACATGAACAAGGACATATAATCTTATTAATAAACAATCTTATTGTAATGTTGACAGCACATGTATTTCATTTTCAATTCTATCTTATTGTAAAAGTGTAACCAAATCAATCTCTGTGTGTAATGCGCATATTTTAGATGAAGAATATGTATTTACAAATATTGTAAAATAAATACTTCTCCTCCCATATATGGCTATAGGTAGGCTGACCATATTTCAACTTTAATAAATGACACGTTTGATCAATACATGTGTCATTATTGTTATTCCAAAACAATCTAAACATATCTTAAAACATCAATGGCATATGTATTTCTCATGTGTATCTTTTAAATGTTAAAGATATACACCATAGCTATAGTTAAAGGGACAGTCAAGTCCGAAAAGATGATTCATTATTTCGTGACATTCCTAGATAGCAATCTAGACACATACTAGTTACTAAAATATAAATACATTTCTTATTGATATGCCAAGCTGTCAACTGAGTCCTTGTATTGGCTGCGGTTTTTCAGCGATCTCGGATGCGCCATGTTGCTTAAGACGTCACCTGCCAGGCTGTCCAATGATTCCTTGTATTGACTGACGTTTTTACGCGATCAAGGATGCACCTTTTATTGGATGGCGTTTTTACGCGATCAAGGATGCGCCTTTTTTTGCTTTGCGTTCTTACGTAATCAAGAATGCGCCTTTTATTGGATTGCGTTCTTATGTGATCAAGGAAGCGCCATGTTAATTAAGACGTCACATGCAAAGGTAAAAAAACGTCTGATTGTATTATGTAGTCCCGCAATATTTGTTTGTGCACGTTACACACGTTTGTGAATGAGAAGACAAGTTTAAAAACATGTCGAATATGGATTGTTTGCATCATGTTACATTGTTGACCCATAGCTGATAAAGACCACCACATTCTCTTTTGCTGGATGCCTAGTTGAATAAACGAACGAAAGCAAAATGTTTTCATGCATAAGATATTTTGAGGCAAGTGCAAATCTCTATAGTCCATGTTGTTTAATATGTTTGTCAACAATATGTTCCTTTTTATGAAAAATGACTGTTGTGTTTAATGTTAAAGAAATCTAATTCATAAATATGCACTATTGTGTTAGAATAAAGTAATCAATATGCATTTATCTTTATCATATGCTAAATATATGATGCCGACTTCTTCTAAATGTAATTTCGTCGTATATTTTATTAAAGGTTCATTAGACACTCACATTAAAAACCAAAATATTTTATTTGGTCTCTAGTTATATAGTCCATTGTTGACAAAATACACGTCTCATTTTGCTTCTGTTCAAATAAAATTTAAGTACTTTTCAGACTCCTCGCTAAGCCTCAAAGTTTCATGTGAGTACCATCTCCAGCTTTCTCCTGTTTGTGTAAAGGGTCTTTTCATATGTTAATGATGGGGTATTGTCTTGTTTTACGGTTGTAATGGGGGTTCATCTATATTTTCAATAGAGATAACCCGAATTTCTTAGAAAGTGTTTAAAGCTTTCTAATATTGATATCAGTATATGTTAATATTGTTGTTTCTAGTAGTGTCTATTACATGCAGTTCTGCTAAAAATATAGTATACTGTCCCTTTAATGCAAATGTTGATTTTTGTATCATGTATGAGTTCCACATTGGTTAATCTCCAAATATATTATTGTTAGCATATTTCCCCCCCCCCACTCCTAAAAGGACTTTAAACCATATTCATTGTTAAAACAAATGTCTTTCTAAAAAAAAAAATAACACAATAATGTCTCTTTAAGAAAATAGACTTTATTTAACACGTCAATATAAATCTGTTTTCAAAATTTATTGTTTGAACAAGTACATGTAGATATACCAACAATCTGCAAATATTATGTTAGCATATGTAATTTTGTTAAAGGGACAGTTTAGAAAACAAATAATGTTTTGCATTATTAAAAAAGTCAATTTTGTAATATCAATGATATCAAAGGTTTCTCACCAATTAATCATTTGTGTTTATTTTAAATTGCTAGCTAAACCTATGAGGTTCGTGTGCTCATTTCTTAGAGCTTGAAGAGTGCATGTAATCATTATGCAATTTGACCACTAGAGGGCATTTGGATAGCATTTGTATATCTAAAACCTTGAGCTCATACAGCATATTTACCATGTATTGATCATTGATGTCTAAAATGTTGTTATGTCAGAACAACAAATAAGTGGTCATTTTTCATAGGCATAGATACAAGGGTAAGCACATAAGTCACACGTATTTCTCCATGTTTTGTTGTTTCAAACTTTATAATGCGTAATACAGTGTTTTCTTTGTAATCAATAATTCTGACTGTCCCTTTAAGCTGTGTTAGTGGCATTCAAACAGTAATATGCCATCATGGATAATTGTAATGGTAATTTTTTTTGCGATTCAGGAAACAGTTTGGACATCACATCACAGAAACCAATCAATATCATGAACAAGGATAGGTATGTGATGTGGTTTTCACACACTTATAACCCACACTCTGCAAACAATCTGCCCCCATGGACCCGGTCCCATAGAAGTAGATTATATACAGAGTGTGGTCCACACGTGTATGAAAACCACATCACATACCTATCCCTTACACATTAAATAAAAAAAAACATTAAACATGAAAACAAATACTTACTTCCTCTTCCTTCCCCTCTTCCCATGGGGCTGAGGCTCTGGGAGGGTCAACTGCCAACTCCGACGAGTTCTCATTGGAGATGTTGTGGGAAGAGTGGAAGGAAGAGTACTGGGACGACCAAGGTGAGGAGGAGGAGATGGGCCGGCAGGAGGAGATGGGCCGGCAGGAGGAGATGGGCCGGCAGGAGGAGATGGCCCGGCAGGAGAAGATGGCCTGGCAGCAGGAGGCCCAGCAGCAGGAGGCCCAGGAGCAGGAGGCAGACCAGCAGATGGCGGACCAGGAGGCAGACCAGCAGGAGGCAGACCAGCATGCGCCTCCCGGAAGAAATTAAACATCTCTTGTTGGAGATTAAAGGTTCTGTTTTGGCCTTCTTCTATTCGAGGTTTATGATTTGGTTTTGGCCTTCAATGATTTTGTTTTGTCCTTCAAGAATTCTAGTTCTGCCTTCTATATTTTGTATCCGGGAGTTACGCATCTGGTCAATGTAGTCTAGTAGAACCCGCACCTCCGCTATTTCCTCTTGTTGTGCACGGCGGGGTGCCCGTGCACGGCGGGGTGCCCGTGCACGGCGGCCTGCTGGTCCTTGAGGGGCCTCTGGTTCCGCGGCCTCTTCCTCTGCTTCCGGGGCCTCTTCGTCAAGGGGGGCCTCTTTTTCAAGGGGGGCCTCTTCCCTCCGAGGTGGAGATTCATCCCCACCACTCTCATCCCGGGGAAAAGGAGGAGCCGGTAGTTGCTGTGCTGCCTCCTCCCCAGACTCTGTATATTTGAAAAAGAAAGAAATGTATATATTAGCATATTTCAAAATAAAGCTTGAAATTACTTATCTTACGATACAATTACAAATGCAGCCTCATTAATCCACTTTGAAATCTAACAATCAATACGATTTCCGCATTTTCTAAACAGTGTTTGTGATATCTCTGGTCAATCTGAATGTTTTAGCGTTTGTTTTCAGTCTGTTTAAATGCACACCTAACCTATAGCCTAGATACTGATGTAACCGCAAAGTAATTGTGAATGCGTGTAAACAACGTTATAGCATTAATCTGATCCTTAAAGGGACATAAACCCAATGTTTTATCTTTCATGATTTAGAAGCATACAATTATAATCAACTTTCTAATGTACTTTTCTTATCTAATTAGCTTAATTCTCTGGATATTCTTTGCTGAAAAGCATATCTAAATATGCTTAGAAGATGCTGATTGGTAGCTGAATATAGTTGCCTCCTGTGATTGGTTCACCGTGTGCATGGCTATTTCTTCATTAAAGTATATCTAAAGAATGAATCAAATTAGGTAATATAAGCAAATTTGAATCTTTTTTAAAATTGTATTCTCTACCTTAATCATGAAAGTAAAGGTTTGCGTATAGTGTCCCTTGAAATACATTCGTATGTTAATTTATTCTTAAATGAGCTTACCGTCAGATGAGAATGGCAGGTTCCCGGTATCAATTCCTCCGATACCGACTATATCCACCTCGGAGATGCTGGGACGCAACATTTCCTCCCATCGGCAGTAATCGATTTCCAGTGCAGGTCCGCCACCGGTTCCTGCGGCATGTTGGGCCACCCGGCTTAACTTTTTCTTAAGATCCATCTTGCAGTCCCGGTATCGATGTTTAATAGAGTCCATATCTCTGTTCCGGCCACCCACTGCATTGACTGCATTCCTTATCTCATGCCAGAGCTTCCTCTTCTCAGTCGGGGTGGTCTTCTGATGCTGCAGACTCCTATACCTGGCCATATAGGCTTCTACGAGGGCCTCCTTCTCCTCCATCGAAAACCTTGCCTCCCTAGTCGCCTTGGCCTTCCCCTGTGACGATGCCCTCTGTTTCCCGGACTGTGAAGCCCTACTCTGTCCGCCACTGGGCCCAGCCACTTGTTCATCTTGAACCAAGTGGCTGGGTCCACCCACCGCTTCCACCCCCGCTTCCTGCCCCCCTTCCTGCCCCCCTTCCTGTCCTGTTCCTCTCCCCCTCCCTCTCCTCCCCCCTCTACCTCTCCCCTGCCTGTCCTCCATCTCTTCCCTAAACTAAACCCCAACTAAGCAAACAAAAAGTGAGTGTGATCAAATGAAAGGGGGTCAAAATAAAGAACTAAAAAGACCAAAATAAGTGCTGAAAGTGTGAAAGGGATATAAATAAAAGAGGGTAAGGAGTATTTAAATGAACAAAATGAAGAAGAAGACTAAAAGGAGGATATGTAAACTAAATGTAACTAGGGGATGGGTATGGGATGGGGATGGGGTATGGGATAAGAGTAAATGGGATGAAAGGGAATGGGAATACAGGGAATGGGGTATGGAGTGTAGTATGAGAGGGTATGGGGTATGGAGTGTATGTAGTGTTATTGATAAGTGTATGTATGTATTGAATGTGTTTGCGTGTAAATGTGTTAAGTGTACAGAAAAAGCTCTCGCACACTCACCCAAACCAACTGTCGTTCACTAACTCACACTAGCACTAACTCTCTAACTCACACTAGCACTAACTCTCTAACTCACACTAGCACTAACTCTCTAACTCACACTAGCACTAACTCTCTAACTCACACTACCACTAACTCTCTAACTCACACTACCACTAACTCTCTAACTCACACTACCTCTCTAACTCACACTACCATTAACTCTCAATAACTCACACTACCACTAACTCACTCACGATAACACTAACTGACTCACAATAATGCACAAAATCTCTAAGCTCCAATCTCCAAAAACCCACCAGCAACACAGTGAAAGAAGCCATGCTTGTGTGGTGCTTATATACCCTGTGTAAATGTTTAATGATGTACCGGTTTGCTTTGTAAATTGTGTTCAGGTGTGCTTTATTAGTAATTATTATTTGTGCAATGTGTATTAGGTGTGTGAATTTGCGCATGCTCATTTCGAGTTAGTATTTGTGGAATGTGTAGAATGCGATGATGTCATAGTGCTTGTTTTCTATAACATTGACCAATAGTATTATGGTTAAATGTTAATTTGCGATGGTGTGGTATTAGTGAAGTGTTGTATATGTATGTTTGTCCTAATATATAGTAATATTGAATGCGATTATTTTGCTAGTGTGTTTTTTTTTTATTTTCCTTGTTGTTATTTTGCGTATTTCCGCATCTTAAAGTATATGCGTATTCCCTGTATTTTATTTAAATAAAATTCCCCCCGCTTCTGAATGTGTAATGCTTATGTGCTTTGTTTAGTGATTGTTGTTGTGACATTTGCGGCGTGTTATTGTTGTCCATGATGTGGTATGCGTCATATGACCGAGCTGTGCGTATTTCTCGCGAGATCGAGTGTTAGATGAAAAAAGCGTGTTTGTTTGCATTTCCATTGATCTCTATGGGAGACTGTCTAACGCGGGCAGGATTCCGCGTGTGAAATACACGCGTTAGGAGTATCGTTAGAAGTTTTTTTTTTAAATCTAAATACCGGCGTTAAACAATGCCGTGCGTTAGACATAAACCACGCGTAGCTATCGCACCCCATCTACCGCCAAACTCCAAATCTAGCCGTAAGGTTGTGGCGGACACTGCAAGGGCTAGTCACGAACACCAGTGTCCGTGTACGGACACCTTGCCTATCCCTGGTTATATTGTAGCTAGCTTAGGTTTTATTTTTATTTCACAGGTAAGTTTGTATTTATTTGAACTACGTAGTTAGTAAATAGTTATTAACTATTTGCTAACTACCTAGTTAACATAAATACAAACTTACCTGTGAAATAAAACCTAAGCTGCCTTACACTAAAACCTAACATTACAAAAATTAAAACTACCATAACAAAAAACACACTAAAATTACAAAAAATAAAAAAAACTACCATTACAAAAAATAACAAACAACATTATCCAAAATTATACAAATTATTCCTATTCTAATACCCTTTTAAAAAAGTAAAAAACCCACCCCAAAATAAAAAGCCTAATCTATAATAAACTACCAAGGTCCCAAAATGAAAAAAAAAAAATCATTACACAAAAATGAAAAAAAATGAAAAAAAAAAAATCATTACACAAAATAAACGAATTATGAACATTAAAAAATAAATCCTGGGGGGGGGGGCGGAGTTAACCACCGAAGATGTAGGACGCCTTGCTTGGGATCTCCTGACTGCAAATTCTAAAAAATGGGGTATATCCCTGATATAATCTAGCTTTTTTTGGTCTGTGTCTAAATAACTTTGATGTGGGAAGAAGCCTGAGATATGGGGATGCAGAATTAGTTGATGCAACTATATTGATGAGCTGAAAGATTACAGCGGAGCTTTATGCCACATACTACAGCGCCATTTTGAGGGGAGATATGCAAATGCCCGCCATGGAGATCCAGGAACTCTATTCAGGCATCAGAGAATTACTTGAGGAGTATGGGAGAAAGATCTGCGAGAGATTTGATGCCCTGGATGTAACCATCCAAGAGGCGCGAACACGTAGCAACACAGCTGCTGAAAAGTATGCAGCAGCACTGGAGCCGCAGTGTCCCGCTACGATTGTGGACCCACAGATGTGCTCTCAGCCACTGCTGTCCAGGAGCGTGGACCCCAGGCTGGGGTTCCGTTCTCTCCCTGCTATCATAAGCTGCTTGCAACTATGAGAAGTACCGCAGTGCAGAGGAGAAAGCTCTGTTGAGCCTGACAGCTTACTTACATTGTCATGCGCACCTCTCCCGGTCACTGATACTGCGGACTTATTGTATGGCCAGTATGGTTGCAGTGATCCCTTGACATCGCCCCTGAAGTGGCCTGGTCTGGCAGAAGCATTCACCTATCAGCGCGCCATGCATCAGACCCACAATTACAGATCTGGCATAGGATAAGGCTGTCTCCCTCTATGTGGCAGGTCTGTGAGTACTGGGGCTCCATAACCCTCAATGACGGCCCTTTAGCCTGATAGCTTAGACCTACGGTACCTAACCTACGACGACAAGCAGTAGGTAAATGTCGCAGACAGCTTGCTATGCCATTTCCTCTGGCACTATGATGGCACTCTCAGGTAGCGTACTATGCAACTAATTGACACTGCTTATGATGGTCCTGAGACCTGATACTTGAACTTCCACGCTAGTTGTTCATCTGCCCAGACTGCATTTCCATGCTAAATGATCAGAATGTCCATAGCTACCACGTCCATTAACTGTTATGTGTCTTGCCCCCAATGGACTATGCAGATGCTTATCTTATTAACTAAGAGACACAATTATATTTATTGTATAATGCCTATAGTAAACCTATTACAAAGCCCCATCCAAGAGCTCACAATGTCTTCTTAATGCCTACCTATGGCGGACTGTGCCACTTTGCTAATCTCTTTGTGTGATTATGTTTATACTGTCTGATAAGGGTTATGTCTTGTGTGTAAACCTCATATATGCATGTAAATTGAATAGATTGAGTTATGTATTTGTAGTGTCACTACCTATGTTTTTCTCAGTCAGCTGACTTTCTCAGACCACTGGCATGGAAGAAATTCCTCCACAAAAATATACGCACTTGTGTCGCCATTCTAGTCTAAGGGTAATAAGAGTGAATTATACCATATTGCAAGAGGGGTCAGATCCAGACTTTTTTGATAAAGTTACCTCTTTGTTATACACTGACAACATTTCAGTACTGTGCTTCCACTTGTACAACTTGAAATCATGGCCCCCCCTGCTGAGGTAGTCTTAAAAAGTAGGTATGTGACTTAGCATTCACAGGATAAGCCCTTACTGACTTAGTCTCCGCCCCCCATCCACTTATTTATTTAGTGCAGTTAGGGAGGAATAATTCCTCTTTTATCTCCTCCCCTGCATTCCTTTTTGGCATGTAGCCTCTGCCCAACCCATTGAGCCTTGTTTAAGTTTCCCTCCGCATTTAGGTATAAAGGCTCTGGGGGTCCTTATACAGAAAACTTAACTCCGGCTAGGATTTTCTGGTTCCTTGAAGAATTTCTATTAGAATGACAGTTTTGCTAATGTTTAAAGTTCTATGCATGTTCAGTGTTGATTTCTCATCAAGCTAATAATAATTATTACGGAATGGTTTGCATCTCACTTCTATGCAACTGAGTAATTGTGGTGACTTCTTTATATTTTCTTTTGTTGATATTGTATGTTTAGCCCACAGTCTACCTATCCTACATATGCACTGAAGCTATATTTTCTATATTCTCTCCTATTTCCATGTCCTCAAGGATTTTTTACAGCGTCTGGTCCCCTGTCTGGACCTGAATGGTAGGGGACACTGCAAAACTATTATATATATAAGAAAACGAGGTGCCTGGATTGATATGTCATGTCAGTATAATATATATTTTACTTGTAATCTGGTTGAAGAGACTGTTGTGCATGAGCTATGTTAACCTCAATAAAAATTATTTAAAAAAAAAAAAAAAAAAATCCTATTCTAATACCCATTAAAAAAAAAAAAAACACCCCAAAATAAAAAAAGTAATCTATAATAAACTACCAATGCCCTTAAAAGGGTCTTTTGTAGGGCATTGCCCTAAGTTAAACAGCTCATTTACCTGAGAAAACAAAACAAAGTCCCACTAACATTACAAATCCCCCCAAACCCACAAAATAAAAAAAACTATCTAAAAAAACCATTGCCCTGAAAAAGGCATTTGTATGGGCATTAGCTCTTTTACATTGCCCTGAAAAGGGAATTTACCTCTTTTCCGAAAAGCCCAAACCCTAAACTAAAAAAAAAAAACACCCAAAAAAGTTAAAAAATTTCTAACACTTACCCCCAAAGATCCACTTACAGTTGTTCAAGTCCTGCTTGAAGGATCTTCATCCCGGCGGCTCCATCTTCATCCAAACGGCATCTTCTATCTTCATCCCGGCGGCGTCTTCTATCTTCATCCCGGCAGCGTGGAGCAGGTCCATCCTGAAGACATCCGGTGTTGAGCATCCTCTTCATACGATCGCCGCTGTACACTGAATCTTCAATGCAAGGTACACAATTCAAAATGGCGTCCCTTCCATTCTTTTGGCTGATTTGATTTTGGAAATTCAAATCAGCCAATAGGATGAGAGCTACTGAAATCCTATTGGCTGTTCAAATCAGCCAATAGGATAAGAGCTACTGAAATCCTATTGGCCGATTTGAATAGCCAATAGAATTTCAGAAGCTCTCATCCTATTGGCTGATTTGAACAGCCAATAGGATTTCTGTAGCTCTCATCCTACAGGCTGATTTGAATTTCCAAAATCAAATCAGCCAATAGGAATGCAAGGGACCCCATTTTGAATCGCGTACCTTGCATTGAAGATTCAGTGTACAGTGGCGACCATATGAAGAGGATGCACTGGATGTCTTCAGGATGGACCCACAACGCGCCTCGGGATGAAGACGCCTCCGGGATGAAGATAGAAGATTCCGCCTGAATGAAGATAGAGCTGCCTGCCGCTTGGATGAAGATGGAGCCGCATGCCGCCTGGATGAAGATGGAGCCACCTTGATGAAGATGAAACCGCCAGGATGAAGATCCTTCAAGCGGGACTTCAACAACTGTAAGTGGATCTTCAGGGTTTTTTTTTTAGTTTAGGATTTGGACTTTGTGTAAAAGAGCTAAACGCCCTTTTAAGGGCAATGCCCATACAAATGCCCTTTTCACGGCACTGAGTAGCTTAGGTTTTTGTTAGAGTTAGGTTTTTTTATTTTGGGGGGTTGGTTGGGTGGTGGGTTTTACTGTTGGGGGGTTCTTTGTTTTTTTTTTTACAGGTAAAAGAGCTGTTTAACTTAGGGCAATGCCCTGCAAAAGGCCCTTTTAAGGGCTATTGGTAGTTTATTGTAGACTAGGTTTTTTTATTTTGGGTGTGCTTTTTTATTTTGATAGGGCTATTAGATTAGGTGTAATTCTTTTTTATTTTTGATCATTTCGTTAGTTATTTTTCATAATTTAGCGTTTGTTATTTTTTGTAATTTAGTATTTTTTATTTCTTATAATTAGATAGTTTGTAATTTTTATAGCAGTGTTAGGATTTTTTTAATATGTATAGTTTATTTAATTGGTAGTAAGTTTAATTGTAGTTTAATAGTTATATTAGTTTAATTGTTAGTTTAAACTTAGTTTTTTTAATTTGACAGGTAAGTTTTAATTTAAGATAGAAAAATTATAATTTTAAAATAAAGTTAGGGGGCGCTAGGTTTAGGGGTTACTAGTTTTAATTAGTTTATTGCGATGTGGGAGGCTTTCAGTTTAGGGGTTAATAGTTTAATTTAGTATATTTTGTTGTGGGGGGCTTGCGGTTTAGAAGTTAATAGGTTTATTATAGTGGCGGTGGTGTAGAGCTTAATAACTTTAGGATAGTAGGGGCAATGTGGGCTGGCGGCAGATTAGGGGTTAATAATATTTCAATAGTGTTTGCGATGTGGGAAGGCAGCAGTTTAGGGGTTAATAACTTTATTATAGTGGTGACGATGTCGGGGAGCGGCGGAATAGGGGTTAATACATTTTATCAGTGGCGGCGATGTCGGGAGTGGAAGATTAGGGGTTAATATGTTTAATATAGTATTTGCAATGCGGGAGGGCCTCGGTTTAGGGGTTAATAGGTAGTTTATGGGTGTTAGTGTACTTTGTAACACTTTAGTTATGAGTTTTGTGTAATAGTTTTGTTACATAAAACTCATAACTACTGCTTTCAGATGGCGGTACAGATCTTGTCATTATAGGGTGTAATGCAAGCTTTTTAGCCAGAACGCAAAACCCGTAATGGCAGCGTTATAGAAGTCCCATGAAAAAACATAATTTTTACGAGTGCGGGACTGACGTTGCGTTACTTGCTAAAAGGCTTGCGGTACAGCTATACCGACAAGACTTGTAATGGCTGCAGTGCTGTTTTAACGCTGAAATTACCATTTTTTCCAACGTTAAAACATGAGCGCACAACTCATAATCTACCTGAAAGTGTTTTATGTCTGTATAAAATAAAGTAGATTTGGTTGCATATTTAACGAAGATGGCCTCTATAGCTTATAGTTTATGGACTATGCATTGTAAAATCATACAAAATAATCACACTGAGGAGTGTTTGTGCTGTACATGGGGTGTGTTGAACCTGCAAGGAGCAACAGTGGCCTATTTCATTAAAAAAAAAAATAATAGCACATTGTAACATGTTGAGATAAAATAGGAGACCAGTGTGCATGTGTCATTAACATCATGAGTGCCGCAGTGCACTGTACTCTTGACCACATGAAAATAAAACCAACTGCCATCTTATAAAGAGAGTGCTGTGCTTGGCGCAGAATTTACAATTATGTGAAGACACTCTGAGTGCAGCTACTAACTCCTTGAGGTGCAGCAGGTGCTAAAGATAGTTACATACTTAGGAAGATATCTTCAGGGCTTCTTTAAGACCTTGTTCAGAGAATTCATAAAAAAAGAACATAGAGCTCTTGGACCTGAATTAATGAAGCCAGACGGCCCCAGGAACATTATCCAGAGACTGCATCATGTGAAAACAAAAGACTGTCTTTTTGTAGCAACCAGAGCACACATAACCGCGGATCAGGCACAGCTCAGTAGCTCTTCCCAAGCATTACTACATGGGCTGGTAAAGTAACTGTGTAAGATAAAGGACTGTGTAAGATAAAGGGTTCACTGAAATTTATCATGTTACGCACACGTGACAGAAGATTGTCAGCAGCAAACATATTTTTATAAAAAGTCTAAAGAAAAGGAATTCCTTCATCCCTTGCCAGAAGGTGTGATCCATAGTTGGGAGTAATCATTAAAGGCTCCCCAGTGTACAAATACAAACAGAATGAGAGTACAGCACCTTCCTGTGTGAGTGCACGCTGTAGCAAGGAAGCTGCAAAATCCTCCAATACAAGAAACGACAATGTCCAGCAGCACCTCTCAGATTAAAATGACCTTTATTTCACAAGAAGGTTACCAGCATACAAAGGAAAGTTTCGTAAAATTCAATCCTTAGTCATGCTTGATCAGGTACAGAAAATGCTACAATTTATACACCTGCAACAATAGTAACAACCAATCCTAGGCACATCGCTCTCTGGTTCCCCCTAGTGTACAGGTGAATATATATATATATATATATATAAAATTTAAAAACATCGTAATAAAAATTTATACTATTCATTATACATAATACACAACCTAAATACTGTTAAGATATGTTAAGTTGTTTTAGAGAACACTACTACTACAGCTTACTGCTTATGCAGGACCACTCAGTCTCACACCTTACCTCGGATTCCCACAGATTGAACTTAAGGGAACCCTGATATGCTCATTGATCTGAGGGTCACTACAGCAGGGTAGCTGAGTGAAAACGGAACCTTCACGCAACAGTAACTGCTAGCAGCAGAAAAGAGAGTAAATTTTAAAGGGATGTAACTTCAACAGTAGTGAAAGAGTTAATCACTGCAGGTGCCTTGATTCACACACACAAGCAGTGTAAAATAGTTTATGCAGCAGGCATTAGCAAACACACCAAAATTCACACAGTACTTTGTTATTTAAATAAATCAAGCTGTGGGCATTATGTAAACCATACTTTGATAATGAATATTGGTTATTTCCAAACTTGTTCAATCAGAGTATAAGATGCTGTGTTTATCTCATGAAACAGGTAAAGTTGAGGTTAATGCAAACAGTTCTTTTCAAGCAGAATGAAGGTTAATTGTTATAAGGATTAAAGTATGCTTAGGCACTCCGTTAATGAGAGATGGTAGCAATATGAATCTTTGTCACAGTTATTTGTATGCAAGTTGGTAATTAGAAGTAATAGTTTAGTGCATATTCAATATCTGAAGCGAATATGAATCTCCAGCAAGAGAGAGTTACACAGTTAATATAGCAAGCATAAGTGTAATGAAGTTGCAGCGATACACACAGTTCATATAATGCAATATATACAGACCAGTATTACAGGAGATGGCAATTGAGCAGAGTAATACTGTTACCAGACAGCAACAAGTCCCAGCGGTATCACAGTGAGCTTGACAGAGAACCGCGGCGGGAGAATGTCGGGCGTGACGTCACATGCTGCAGGGAGTAACTTCAATACAGGAGAGAGACTGAGAAATCTCTGAGTGAATAAACGATGAAAATCTTCAGGTACAAAAGAGCATCTGCAGGTTGATTCAAGTAGGCAGAAACTCAGGGTGAGTTTAGAGAGCAATAAGTTGAAATACAAAGTTGTATAAACGGCTAGGTCTCTTCAGAAGCAGCTTGTCACTGAGCAACAAATTACCAAGCAATGAGTTCTGTTGGGAGGAGCCTTAAATAGGGCTAGTGAGTTCACTTTCTTAAAGGTACAGCATGAAAAGAGATAAATACCTGACAGGACACCCCCCCCAAGGAGCCGCTCCGCGGATCAAGGACCAGGACGATCAGGATTTCTACGATGAAACAAGGAGACAAGACGTGGTGCAGAGACATTAGTGGAAGGTTCCCAAGAGTCCTCCTCCGGACCAAACCCTTTCCAACTGACAAGATATTGAAGTTGATTATGATGGTAACGAGAGTCTAGGATGGACTCAATCTCATACTCCATGCCATCAATAACTGAAGGATCCACCGTGTCATTCTGAGTCGTGTCTCTGATTGTATTGTACGGTTTCAAAAGAGAAACGTGGAATGTGGGATGTATCTTTAGAGAATCTGGTAGCTTAAGTGTTACAGCATTAACATTGATGACCTTTTGTATTGGATAAGGCCCTAAATATAGAGAAGCGAGTTTTTTAGATGGAACTTGTAACCGTAGATGTTTAGTGCTTAACCAGACTTTGTCGCCAATCTTGTAATCTGGGGGCTTGGATCTACGTAGATCATAATGGTGTTTCTGAACAGCCTGAGCTTCTAGTAAGACTTGTTTCAATGTTGTGAAATTGGTGGTAATGGTGTTAACAAGATCATTAACTATAGGCATGTCGGAATTGTTGATCCGATTTGGGTAATATGAGGGATGAAATCCGTAGTTGATGTAAAATGGTGTCATTTTAGTTGATGAATTTACAGCATTATTATGGGCAAATTCGGCAGTAGCAAGTAGGGAATGCCAGTTATCTTGTTGTTGAGTGCAATAGCAACGAAGGTACTGCTCTAATGTTTGATTTGTCCTTTCTGTTTGACCATTTGTTTGTGGATGATAAGCGGTACTCAAACGTTTGGTAATGTTGAGAGAGGAGCACAGTTGATTCCAAAACCTTGAAGTGAATTGCGTACCTCTATCTGTGGTAATTGTCTCAGGTAGACCATGTAATTTCACAATGTGATTCAGAAAAAGTGAAGCAGTTTCTGAAGATGTAGGCAATCCTCTATGTGGTAGGAAATGTGCCATTTTAGAAAATAAGTCCACTACTACTAATATGGTGTTATAATTAGCTGATGAAGGTAGATCAACGATGAAATCCATAGCAATCGCTGCCCAAGGTCTGTCTGGTACTGGTAAAGAGAGAAGGTAACCATAGGGACTCTTAGGGTGATGTTTCTTAGTTGTACATACCATACAGGATTCAATGTACTGTTTAATAGTATCATGCATCTTAGGCCACCAGTAATTCCTTTTAATCAAATGAGCAGTTCTATGAACTCCAGGATGACCAGCCAACAAGGAGTCGTGGGCAGAGGTAAGTACCTCATTCCTGAGAGAAGGAGGTATATATAACAGAGTGCCATGGTAGTATAAGTTGTCCGAATGTTTTAGTACATCCAAATGATCCAAAGATGAATCATCCTTTAAATGTTCTTGTAAAATGGTTTTGAAATCAGTTGTTAAACAAATAATTCTATCCGAAGGTATGATAGATGAAGGAGAAACCACATCAGTAGGACGAGGGTCTTTTCTAGAAAGAGCATCGGCTTTCATATTTTTGGATCCTGGTCTATAAGTTATAACGTAATCAAAACGAGAAAAGAACAAACTCCATCGAACCTGGCGAGCAGTAAGGGTCTTGTTTGATTTTAAATATTCTAAATTACGGTGATCAGTATAGATGGTGATTGGATATGTTGCACCCTCTAGGAGGTGTCGCCAAAACTCCAAAGCTGATTTGATTGCAAGAAGTTCCTTATCACCAATTCCATAATTAATCTCTGCTGAACTCATAGTTCTAGAATAATAGAAGACAGGATGCAAAGGTTCTTTTTCAGAACGTCTTTGAGATAAAACGGCCCCCACAGCAAACTCAGAATATTAAAGGAATGATCAGCATCTTGATTCCAAACAAACTTGACTTGCTTACGTGTTAGCGTAGTGAGAGGTCTGACAATAAGAGAGAAATCTTTAATGAACTTTCTATAAAAGTTCGCAAAGCCAAGGAATCTTTGAACATCTTTTTTGTTACGTGGAATAGGCCAGTTAGTAATAGCTTCCACTTTGCTTGACTCCATTGAAATTCCAGCTGGTGAGATGCAGTAACCAAGGAATGATATGGTGTTTGTATTAAAAATACACTTTTCAAGCTTTGCATAGAGATGGTGTGCCCTTAAACGTGTTAATACTTGTTTGACATGTACAATGTGAGCCTGTAGAGAATTTGAATAAACCAAGATGTCATCCAAGTATACGACAATACAGACATCTAACAAATCATGAAAGACATCATTTATAAAACATTGAAATGTCGCAGGGGCATTGCACAACCCGAAGGGCATTACAGTGTATTCATACAAACCGTATCTAGTACGGAATGCAGTTAACCATTCATCCCCTGCCCTCATCCTGATCAAATTGTAAGCACCTCTGAGGTCAAGTTTAGTAAAAACTGTGGCACCTTGTAAACGTTCAATAAGTTCAGGTATGAGGGGCAGGGGGTATCTGTTCTTTTTTGTGCATTTGTTCAACTGCCTATAATCGATGATAGGCCTAAGACTGCCATCCTTGTTTTTTACAAAGAACATTGCTGCAGCTGCAGATGAGGTGGAAGGTCAAATAAAGCCTTTTTTCAAGTTATCATCTAAATATTTTTTTAAATGATTTAACTCTGGCTGTGACAACGGATATATATGACCATATGGTATGGAGCTTCCAGGTATAAGATCAATAGGACAGTCATAGTCTCTGTGTGGAGGTAAGGACTCAGCCTCTTTTTTATCAAAAACATCAGCAAATTCACCATAGCATTCTGGTAACTTATGTTCAGTGATTTGACAAAGTGTGTGTACCCCAAAACAGGATTGTTTACAGTGATTTGAATCAAAAACTACTGATGCTGTAGACCACAATATAGTGGGATTATGCTTTATTAACCAATTCAATCCAAGGATTAGTGGATAAACAGAAGATGGAAGAACATCAAAGGAAATAAGCTCTGTGTGTCCTGAAGGGGTAACCACTTTGAGTGGGATAGTGTGGTGAGTTATGGGACCAGAGCTAAAGAATGAACCCAAAGTGATGAGCTGCACCAGAGTACTTCTTTTAAAATAACTTTATTGTAGGTCACCAATAACTTCACCAGGGAAGTAACAACAAAGTAGGGGGCTTGGTGGTGTGTGTGGATGACACCCAAAGAGCTATTGCTGACGCGTTTCAGCCGATAGGGCCATATTCGTAGCATAAAGCTCTTAGTCTCAACTACCTTTAAATACCTTGTGCACAGTTGTGATTGGATAAAAACATTTATCCTGGGCTTTATCCAAAACACACCTATTTATTCCAGTTTCACATACATCGGTTCTAAATAGAAACAAATGTTACATACTGTTAACTAGTCACAAAATTTATATGAATCATCATTGCAAGCATCGAAAAACGAAATATCAAAAAATTATAATACGTTAGTATACTCGAATTATTCAAAATATTCTAATTCGTTATATAACAGGAAAAAACTTTTATAACAGAAAAAACTTTTATAGAGCTTAAATACACTTGCTCTATTTCTGCGAACAAGGCTGAGTGAAACTTCCCAATAATAATTATTAATTGTTCTTTTTATGACATTCTGTTATATATTGTCATTAACTACTTATTTGTGTTTATGATTACTTAAAAATTGCTATAATTCGAAGGTGGGATTAGTTTAAGCTGTCAGTGGTGCTCTTTTAATTAAACGAAGATTAACATTAAATAAAGCTTATATATATATATATATATGCAGGTAAAACGTACCAATTTTTCTTGGGTCATTCTGAATACACAGACCAAGAATTATTCCCAGAAGTTGATGATATCAAACTCCGAATTTAAACCTAATGGTATTCTTGTTCTTAGCCTGTGTATCCAGAATGCTTCCCTTTTGGATAAGACCTTGTCCCTATCCCCACCTCTAGTTTTGCAAGTTACTTTTTCAATAATGGTCCACCTTAAAGTGTCAGCTTTTTTGTTGTGTTTCAAATTGAAATGCTGTATCAACGGAGTAGTCAGTTTACCTGCCTTAATATTATTTACATGTTCACGGATTCTATCTCGTGTTTCTCTAGAAGTGAGACCCGTATATTGAACTCCACATTCTACACAAGTAAGCAAATATACCACGTAAGTGGCTCTACAGTTAAGGCAGGAATAGTGATTGAATCTCTCCCCTGTTACTGTACTCGAGAAGCCTTCTCCACTTTGGAGATAACTGCATGCTATGCATGACGTGTAGCTACATTTGTATACTCCTTTAAACCTTAACCACGATGAATGGTCTGGTCTCATGGAGTGTAACTGTGTGGGGGCAAGAATGTTTCCTAAAGTTTTCCCTCTCTTAAAGGCATATCTGCATCCTCGTGTGACTAGGTGCTCACACGAACATTGACTTTTTACTAAAGAATGAACCGTCAACCAGACGAATAGCTAGTGCAACATTCTTTTTTATTAGTGGTATGTGATTATTAACAACAAAAGTGTTATCAGCAAAATTCCCAGAAGCCCCAGAGTCAATTATGGCCTGAACGTTTATCTTCTGATGGGACCACTGTAAGGAGACATAAATAGATAGATGAGATTTTATGCTGTCAACCAAATTAACTGTATGGTCATTGGATGAAGTCTTACCCTTCTTTTGTCGAATCAGAGAGGGACAGTCCCTAACTGCATGGTTCTTTTCAGCACAGTATAGACATAAGTTTAGGAGCTTATGCCTTGCTTTCTCTTCAGGTCTCAAGGGTCCCCTAATAACTGCAACATCCATGGGTTCTTCTATGGGTCTAGTGATTACTGTGGTAGGAGTTGAGTGATAATAACTGGGGGTTCTTCTGCTGGTATTCTCCGAATAAGATCTTTCTGACTTCCTTTCCCTAAGTCGACAATCTATGCCAATAGAGAGAGTCATCAAGGCATCCAAGTCCTCTGGAATCACACCCCGTGCCAACTCATCCTTAACTGCATCATTGAGCCCCAGACGGAACTGATTGCGTAGAGCAGGAATATTCCAAAGGGTGTCAGGGGCCCATCTTTTGAATTCAGTAATGTAATCTTCTATCATTCTTTTGCCCTGCCTTAAAGATCTAATGGCAGTTTCAGCAGTATTTTTTCTATTGTGATCTTCATATAAGAGAGACATAGCAGAAAAAAAATCTTCTAGGGAATTTAGGATAGGATCATCTTTTTCATAAAAAGCATTGGCCCAAGACCTGGCCTCACCTCTGAGGAATGAAATTACAGTTAGAACTCTAATCCTGTCAGTTGGGTATGACTTAGGTTTCAAAGTAAAAAGCAGAGTGCAGGAATTCCTGAAATCCCTGAACATAGATCTGTCCCCAGAGAACTTTTCAGGTGGACTAACAATGGGTTCTGGGGTTGACTCAACATTAGGAGTTTTGTTAGCAAGGTGATCATTAAAAAAATTTTTATATTCTGATTCTCTAATTGAATATCCCTTAAGCCTTGAATCATGTGATCCATACTCTGAGCTAAAGAACCAACTCTCCTGGACAGTTCACTTACATCCATGATTTTTAGCTGTTAGTAGTATTCCTTTTTTATGGCTTGGTAATATGTTAAGATATGTTAAGTTGTTTTAGAGAACACTACTACTACAGCTTACTGCTTATGCAGGACCACTCAGTCTCACACCTTACCTCGGATTCCCACAGATTGAACTTAAGGGAACCCTGATATGCTCATTGATCTGAGGGTCACTACAGCAGGGTAGCTGAGTGAAAACGGAACCTTCACGCAACAGTAACTGCTAGCAGCAGAAAAGAGAGTAAATTTTAAAGGGATGTAACTTCAACAGTAGTGAAAGAGTTAATCACTGCAGGTGCCTTGATTCACACACACAAGCAGTGTAAAATAGTTTATGCAGCAGGCATTAGCAAACACACCAAAATTCACACAGCACTTTGTTATTTAAATAAATCAAGCTGTGGGCATTATGTAAACCATACTTTGATAATGAATATTGGTTATTTCCAAACTTGTTCAATCAGAGTATAAGATGCTGTGTTTATCTCATGAAACAGGTAAAGTTGAGGTTAATGCAAACAGTTCTTTTCAAGCAGAATGAAGGTTAATTGTTATAAGGATTAAAGTATGCTTAGGCACTCCGTTAATGAGAGATGGTAGCAATATGAATCTTTGTCACAGTTATTTGTATGCAAGTTGGTAATTAGAAGTAATAGTTTAGTGCATATTCAATATCTGAAGCGAATATGAATCTCCAGCAAGAGAGAGTTACACAGTTAATATAGCAAGCATAAGTGTAATGAAGTTGCAGCGATACACACAGTTCATATAATGCAATATATACAGACCAGTATTACAGGAGATGGCAATTGAGCAGAGTAATACTGTTACCAGACAGCAACAAGTCCCAGCGGTATCACAGTGAGCTTGACAGAGAACCGCGGCGGGAGAATGTCGGGCGTGACGTCACACGCTGCAGGGAGTAACTTCAATACAGGAGAGAGACTGAGAAATCTCTGACTGAATAAACGATGAAAATCTTCAGGTACAAAAGAGCATCTGCAGGTTGATTCAAGTAGGCAGAAACTCAGGGTGAGTTTAGAGAGCAATAAGTTGAAATACAAAGTTGTATAAACGGCTAGGTCTCTTCAGAAGCAGCTTGTCACTGAGCAACAAATTACCAAGCAATGAGTTCTGTTGGGAGGAGCCTTAAATAGGGCTAGTGAGTTCACTTTCTTAAAGGTACAGCATGAAAAGAGATAAATCCCTGACAAATACAATGTGCCTAAACATTAAAAACTGATCATATACGGGGGACAGTTCCGGGCAACGGCCAAGATGGCTGACTTACTTTGAAGCTGCATCAACAAGCTGGTTAGTCCACCAAATATTAGCTAAATAGAGCCAACATCTGAACTTTATTTAGACACAGTTGATTAAAGTTGAAAAAACATATACTGCCAACTTTGAACCTACGCTGTGTTGATTTGAGCAACTTAAAAGTACCGTAACGGTGATGCCTGTGGTGGCAGCGCAATTCTGGCTGAGGCCTATACCTAAACCCCACCCCGGTCTATCCGGGTAAGCAGCCGATGAGAGCTGAAACTTGCATTTATTCAAGCATACAATGGAGCCTAAAGAACTATTACTATTGGAGGCACTAGATAGCCTACTATGAAAACACTTCTCCAGTCTTGCAGAGCACCTGCAGTGCGTAGGGGATCTCTAATGAACCTGAACCATTAAGAGACTCACATCCCACATTACGTGATGAGCTGAACCGGCATGAACACACAAGCCCTGAAGAAATTGTAATACGAGGGCCAAATAAGATGGCTCAATTGGTACCCCCCTTCCCTAATAAAGATGACCACACAAAGCAATCGAGAGCAGGGAGAGTTCCTGAGGCCACGGAGAGTGGAGAAAATCCAAAAGTGAAATATGATGAGATGCACTGGGACCTGACTATCATAGGGGTCCATGCTAAGGTCTCATACCCATTAGCGGCTGAAGAGGACAGAGCGAGGCAGAATGAGGAGGCAACACAAATGAGAGAGCTGTTCATTCCAGCCCCCGACTTTATGCCGACACAGGAGATACCGCTGCCTAGCCCGCCAGAACACTGTTTCCAGGAGAGATATGGTAGCAACACATGGAGTCAACTCTCAAGCTACAGAGCATTTGACCCAGGGAGTCCATACAACGCAGCAATTACATGGCAGCGATTCGTAAGTCTACAACATACCGAAACTGCCACTCAGCATCACTTTCACCCCCTAGGTCTGGAGTTGGGTAAACATCATGCCACTGAGTGAATTAGTGATTACATAAGTACTCTCTGTTTAACCTTACACTTGTTGGCAATACTAGCAAGGAGATAATTATTCACTTTATTTCAGGTGAGAAATAGCAGTCTGTTTACATGGACTTGAAGTAATTAGCCTGCAAAGAGTTAGGCCTTGAGGTCCACCTTTTATTCACATACCGTGTTCTGCTATATATCTCATAGTAAATCTAATGTGGCTTGTGAAACTCAGAAAAGTTTCAATATATGTTCAAAGGATGCATATATGTTTCAACTACTTAATACTACCCTAGCCATGTAAATGTTTATTTCTGTTAAAGGCCTTGAGGTCCACTTTCTATTCCCATACCGTGTACTGCTATATATTTAATTGTAAATCTGATGAGGCTTGTGAAGCCCAGAAAAGTTTTACTATATGTTGAGAGGAGGGCATATATGTTTCTACTACTTAAAGGGACACTGAACCCAATTTTTTTATTTTGTAATTCAGAAAGAGCATGCAATTTTAAGCAACTTTCTAATTTACTCCTATTATCAATTTTTCTTCGTTCTCTTCCTATCATTATTTGAAAAAGAAGGCATCTAAGCTTTTTTTTTGTTTCAGTACTCTGGACAGCACTTTTTTATTGGTGGATGAATGTATCCACCAATCAGCAAGGACAACCCAGGTTGTTCACCAAAAATGGGCCGGCATCTAAACTTACATTCTTGCATTTCAAATAAAGATACCAAGAGAATGAAGAAAATTTGATAACAGGAGTAAAATAGAAAGTTGCTTAAAATTTCATGCTCAATCTGAATCCCGAAAGAAATTTTTTGGGTACAGTGTCCCTTTAATACTAACTTACGACTAGATTACGAGTCTTGCGTTAGCCTTAAAAAGCAGCGTTGAGAGGTCCCAATGCTGCTTTTTAACGCCCGCTGGTATTACGAGTCTTGAAATGACAGGCTCAACGCTCACTTTTTTGGTCAGACTCGAAAATACTGCAAATCCACTTACGTCAATTGCGTATCCTATATTTTCAATGGGACTTGCATAACGCCGGTATTACGAGTCTTACAAAAAGTGAGCGGTAGACCCTCTCCTGTCAAGACTGGTACCGCATTTAAAAGTAAGTAGTTAATAGTTTTATGGGCTAATGCCATAGCATAAAACTCTTAACTAAAGTGCTAAAATGTACACTAACACCCATAAACTACCTATTAACCCCTAAACCGAGGCCCCCCCACACATCGCAAACACCTAAAAAAATATTTTAACACCTAATCTACCAAACCGGACATATCCGCCACTATAATAAATATATTAACCCCTAAACCATCGCACTCCCGCATCACTAGTTAAATATTATTAACCCCTAATCTGCCTGCCCTAACATCGCTGACACTTACCTACATTTATTAACCCCTAATCTGCCGCTCCCAACGTCGCCGCCACTATAATTTAACTATTTAATAACTTCCTAGTTAAAATAAAGACAAATTTACCTTTAAAATAAAACCTAACCTAAGTTACAATTACACCTAACACTACACTATAATTCAATTAATTCCCTAAACTAAATACAATTAAATACAATTAAATACAATTATCTAAAGTACGAAAAAAACACTAAATTACAGAAAATAATAAAGTAATTACAAGTTTTTTAAACTAATTACACCTAATCTAATCCCCCTAATAAAATAAAAAGCCCCCCAAAATAATAAAAAGCCCTACCCTATACTAAATTACAAATAGCCCTTAAAAGGGCCTTTTGCGGGGCATTGCCCCAAAGTAATCAGCTCTTTTACCTGTAAAAAAAACTACAATACCCCCCCAACATTAAAACCAACCACCCACACACCCAACCCTACTCTAAAACCCACCCAATACCCCCTTAATAAACCTAACACTAACCCCTTTAAGATCACCCTACCTTGAGAAGTCTTCATCCAGCCGGGCCAAAGTCCTCAATGAAGCCAGGCGAAGTGGTCCTCCAGACGGGCAGAAGTCTTCATCCAAGCCAAGAAGAAGGGTTCCTCCAGACAGGCAGAAGTCTTCATCCAGGCGGCATCTTCTATCTTCATCCATCCGGCGCGGAGCGGCTCCATCTTCCAGACATCTGACGCGGAACATCCTCTTCCATCGACGTCCAACTGAAGAATGAAGGTTCCTTTAAATGACGTCAACCAAGATGGCGTCCCTTCAATTCCGATTGGCTGATAGAATTCTATTAGCCAATCGGAATTAAGGTAGAAAAAATCCTATTGGCTAATGCAATCAGCCAATAGGATTGAAATTCAATCCTATGGGCTGATCCAATCAGCCAATAGGATTGAGCTGGCATTCTATTGGCTGATTGGATCAGCCAATAGAATGCAAGCTCAATCCTATTGGCTGATTGCATCAGCCAATAGGATTTTTTCTACCTTAATTCCGATTGGCTGATAGAATTCTATCAGCCAATCGGAATTGAAGGGATGACATCTTGGGGCAATGCCCCGCAAAAGGCCCTTTTAAGGGCTATTTGTAATTTAGTATAGGGTAGGGATTTTTATTATTTTGGGGGGCTTTTTTATTTTATTAGGGGGATTAGATTAGGTGTAATTAGTTTAAAAAAACTTGTAACTATTTTATTATTTTCTGTAATTTAGTGTGGGGGGGGGGAGTTCCGTACTTTAGGCAATTGTATTTAATTGTATTTAGTTTAGAGAATTAATTTAATTATAGTGCAGTGTTAGGTGTAATTGTAACATAGGTTAGGTTTTATTTTACAGGTAAATTTGTCTTTATTTTAACTAGGTAGCTATTAAATACTTAATAACTATTTAATAACTATTCTACCTAGTTAAAATAAATACAAAGTTGCCTGTAAAATAAAAATAAATCCTAAGATAGCTACAATGTAACTATTAGTTATATTGTAGCTAGCTTAGGGTTTATTTTATAGGTAAGTATTTAGTTTAAATTAGGAATAATTTACCTAATGATAGTTATTTTATTTAGATTTATTTAAATTATATTTAAGTTAAGGGTTAGACTTAGATTTAGGGGTTCATAAATTTAATATAGTGGCGGCGGCGTTGGGACGGCAGATTAGGGGTTAATAAGTGTAGGTAGGTTGCGGCGACGTTGGGGGTGGCAGATTAGGGGTTATTAAATATAATGTAGGTGTCGGCAATGTTGGGGGCAGCAGATTAGGGGTTAATACAAATAATGTAGGTGGCGGTGGTGTCCGGAGTGGCAGATTAGGGGTTAATAAGTATAATGCAGGTGTCGGCGATGTCGGGGGCAGCAGATTAGGGTTAATAAGTATAAGATAAGGGGTGTTTAGACTCGGGCTTCAGGGTGTTAGGTGTAGACATAACTTTTATATCCCCATAGGAGTTAATGGGGCTGCGTTAGGAGCTTTACGCTGCTTTTTTGCAGGTGTTTTTTCAGCCGGCTCTCCCCCATTGATTCCTATGGGGAAATCTTGCACAAGCACGTTTTGCCAGCATACCGCTACCGTAAGCAGAGCTGGTATTGAGGTGAGATGTGGAGCAAAATTTTGCTCTCCACTCACTTTTCTGCGGCTGACGCTGGGTTTGTAAAAGCCCGTAATACCAGCGTTGTCTGTAGGTGAGCGGTGAGGGAAAACTGCTCGTTAGCACCACACACCATTACCGACAAAACTCGTAATCTAGGCGTTAGTTATGTAAATATTTATCTCTGTGAAATTGTTTATGGATTGTCAGTTCTGTGATTGTTATGGCCCAGATAGAACATTTATGTAGTAACAATGACACTTAGAGTGAATGCTTAGAGGACAGTGCCAAAGAGTAAGGGGATGTATACAAGCTCACTTCGTGAAAGAACAATAGCCTAACCGTGTTGTTCAGATTTGAATTTTAAATTTGGGAGTGAAAGAGCACCTCAAAATGTATAAGTATACTATAAAAATACATTATCTCACAAATGTATGTATGGAGCTACAAGAAAAATGGTACAACTGGTAATGATAAAGTAGAAAAATAGATACAGTAAGACTATTTTACATTTGAATAAAAGGCACTTTAGTTACAATAAGAAGGATAAAATGTTGCAACAATCAATAGAACGGAAGTGAATAAGAAACAAACAATATAGGGTAAAAGCTGCAAGAGTATGCAGCAACAAAATCAGTAAAGAAATATTGACTAGTATGTATGCTGATAACTTAAATACATGTGTTATAGCTGTGGCAAATAGCAACAGTGATAAGGATAAATAGCAACAATAGTAGCTGGCGAACAGGGAATTTTGTCTGGTATTTTTAGCTGGCGAACAGTAACAGTATAGCTGTATACAAAAAGAAACAACATGTGACACTTATACCAGAGATTAGCGAATAAGCTATGGTACACAGTAAAATCTATGGTTTAATATTAAAACACGATAAACAACAGAGTGAGATTATGCATATATAACAAATAATACTAAGCACAGCTAAGTCTAATCAGTAAGACTTAGAAAAAAGATTGGCCAACCAGTAAAGAAAAATGGGGGGGGGGTGATACTAGTGAGGAAGTCAAGTTTCTACAAAAAATGAGGGAAGCAAACTTGCTTTTGATAGTGTTTAAAAGTAAAGTTCCTGATTTAAAGAGTCCCAAAAAGTGAAAGGAATCCAAAGGTGATGCCCCCAGTGGGGGGAGGTGCGATCCGATTGATTAAAGTAAATGTGGTCTGTTTCTTGGGAAGGCCAAAAATCCTATAAGAGAACCTGTGGAAAGAACAACAAAAAATACTGCACAAAGCGATAATGCTAAAATGGCTGTATTAGGAAATGTTCTCAGCAATTTTAACAAGAACTCAGGCTGGTATGTCATTTACCACGGATGTCTACGCGTTTCAACCTACAACAAGGCCTTTGTCAAGACTATACCAGCTGTGAGTGTTCAAAAATACTTAAAGGATTGTTTTGCCAATCAAGTGTGAGGGGGTGTGGAATTATTATGTGTCACATCTCATCTGATGATTATATGCTAGTGCTGGAGTTTAAGTAGGTTTGATTATACAGACCCATTGAAAAAATTATGTCATTGAGAATGTGCTTAGTAAATTGATTTGTTTTAAAATTCATAAGGGATAAAACGTACAACGATGAAACGGTGGGTTATTAAAATGTCATTATTCCGCCATTTTTGAAAAGGGCAATGTGGTTTCTAACTGAATATGAATATGAAGATGCTGACAGTCTCAATAAGGGATAATGATGATTTAGGCTGTGACTAGTGTATTGAACAATGTCAACAAGCCCTGTGAATAATAATAAATGATAATAGTTATGCGTATCAAAATAAGGGCAATGTCTGTATAAACTTTTGAGACCAGTTATACGTCAGATGTCAATAGAAATTGTTGTGTCAGCTAATATTTTATAAAAACTTGCCTAGAAAGAAACTATACGCTTGTTGTATCATGGGAAAGGCTAGAAGGTACACTATGAAACAGAACAATAAGAAAGAATACAGCAGTAATAGCATTCCGCTGCTTCTAGGCACAGTAAAAACATTCATATAAAACAATGATTATTATAACAGTTCAATTATAAAATGGATATTGGCGAAATAATAGTATCCAACTAATGAAGATAAAGCTTAAAAGATCATAAACCATATGGTAATATATGATAACAGTAGGTGAGACACATTTAATAAGAAAAAAGTATATAACAATTAATAGATAAAAAGATAAGGAAAATAATTATTCGAATCTAGACAAGGATGTTAGACTACAAAAGATAAAAAAATAATAATAAAGTGATCTTAAAGGTAAAGACTAAAAATTGTATATATATCCTAAACAGAGATATCAAAAAGATTATGTAGAATTATGATCTATTGCGCTGTGTACAAGTGACGTTGGTCGCTTGGTGAAAGTGTGTGAATGTTGAGGTTACAGCTAAAGACCTACTTTTACCTAAAAACCTGAGCCTAAGGGATATAATGAAATAAAAGAATAAATTTAAATTGTTATGAAGTATAATCCTATAGATGTAGCTGTTGGTGCCCATTATTATGGTAGCATGGATAAAGACTAATGGGATATAATACAGGTATTGAGTCCTAGATAAACATAAAATTTAATGTTTAACATTTAAAGTTAAACCTAAAATAAGATGCTAAGCGAATGTCGTGGGATGTGATTTGGAGGAATATTAGCCAGACTTGTGAGGGGTATAAAGTTATTGACTCTGTGACTTAGAAGTTAGTTGGTTCAAGATTGAGTGAGGACCTGTCGAATACACATCAATACAAGCATGTTTGAAGTAATTGAATCCTGATGTATCTAAGAGAAGGGGGTGAAACTACAGTAAGTGTGCAATTTCAAAGTCCGCGTTTAAGCCTTTGGGGTGGATACTATCAAGTTCGAAGATCCACTTATACTCAGCACACAGAAGCTTTTTTTCGAAGTTTCCTCCTCTCCAATCCTTCTGTATTTTTTGTAGACCCATAAAACTTAGTGCTTTAGTGTATTTCCTTGAAATGTTTGTACAACGGCACATCGTCTGCATTACCCTCTATTTTGAGGAGATGTGCCCTGATACCGTCTTTCAGGAATCTGCTTGTTTGGCCTACATATTGGAGTCCACAGGAGCATTCCAGTAGGTATATTACTCCTTTGTCTTTACAGCGAATCATTTGCGTATATCACCGTGGACTCCATTGATTAGGTTAGGCTTACTTCTCATGACGGTTAGGGCCAGAATTGTTTTGTGATTTTTGGTTTTCTTGTATATGAAATGTGGTTTATTGCTCAATTTGTTCCCAATGATGTTGTCTTCTTTAAGGATGTTCCAGTGTCTCTTTATGATTCTCTCGATTTTATGCTTATCTTGGCTATATACTGTTTTGAAAGTAAGGTCCAGGTGTTGCTGATTGGTGTATGGGCCTTTATTTGTATGGCTAAGTAGAGTGCTTCTGTCTATGTTTTCCACTTTGTCAATGGTGGTATTGACCACATCTTTATTGTAGCCTCTCTCATTAAAACAATACAAAAGTATTTTGGTGTGATGAACAAAATATATTGCTAGAGGAGTACTGTTAAAGACTAGAAAATAAAGGTATTGTTGCTCTATTCTTGAATTCTGCAGGTAAAAATGACTTATTTTACCAGCATGAACAAGGTGAGGCGTTACTTTAGTAGTTGATGTTAGAAATGGACAATATAGATTGAAAGATTCAAATTGGCATGAGAATAGGATGCAAACTTATCATCAAAAATAGATATGTTTTGTAGGTAAATACATAGAGAAAATGTCAATTTCAATATAGAGAGAAATAACTTCCTGATGCTTGATAAGCAAATATATATAAGTGATATGAGAATATTTCCGGAATATAAGTTCAAATAAGTAGATTCAAATAACTTCACGCACTCACACAATCACTCTGATAAAATATATACAATCCAGCATGCACGGTAATATGCCCCAGTGATTAAGAGGTTAACTCTGAAGTGGAATAACAAACACAGCAAAAACTCACTTGAAAGTCAGATATAAATGACCTCTTATAAGGTAAATAACATTACCAACTGTAGCGTGGAGAGCGGATCCTAACCCCACTGAGGAGGTAGATAAAGGAGCGTGGAGAGCGGTAATAGCGTGAAAAGGTTGCACGGAAGGAGAGAGTGCAGGCTGCGGTAACCGCTTGTGTGACGGTAGGCGGATGGATACAAAGGATGACTCCGCATGGAAGATAGTGCTAAAATTTAGCAGGGCTGCTGCAGGAGGCAAATGACAGCGGGAAAACAGGTAGACCTGAAATAAAAATGATTCTTGGGAATCAAAAGGTTGTTTCACATAAGTGATAGATAGATGAAGCATCTACTTCAATTTTCAGGCCCAGAATGAGGGTATAGCACTTCCTTAAATAGGGAGGAAGTACTAGAGGGAGTGAATCTTAAAGGGATATTACATGTCCCCCTTCTCAGGGAATCACTCCCGGGGATGAGGCTTGTGTGGGTATTTTCAATGAAAAGCCTTTACCAACCGGGGTGAATGGACTTCAGAATGGAGGTGCCAAGAGTTATCCTCGGGTTCGTAACCCTTCCATTTAATGAAATATTCCAGTCTGTGTCTATGTATCCCGGAATCTAGTATCGACTCCACTTCGAATTCCTCTTGATGATCCACCACAATTGGAGGTGAAGGGTCGTCCAATGTGCGAGTCATTGTTTGGCATGGTTTTAATAACGAGATATGAAAAGAGGGATGCATCTTATAATCTTTGGGTAACTTGAGCTTGACCACATTGGTGTTGATTACTTGTTCTATTGGAAAAGGTCCCAAGAATTGGTTCACCAACTTTTTACAAGGAAAAAAAGAGCTTTAAATTCTTTGTAGAAAGAAGTACAAAATCCCCAATCTTATAATTGGGTCCAGTTCTATGTTTCTGGTCATAGTATTTTTTCTGATATTCCTTGGCATCAGCTAGATGTTTCTTTAATATATTCAATCTTTCTTGAAGATTGGAAGAAAATTAGCTGTGGGTAAATTTACTATTTTATTAGATAGAGTTATGGTGTTAGGGGGGAAACCATAGGTTGCATAAAAGGGAGACATTTTGATTGAAGCACTTATTGAATTATTATATGTAAATTCGGCCATAGGGAGGAGTAGTATCCAGTCATCTTGAAGATGTGAAATGTAACAACGTAAAAACTGCTCTATAGTCTGGTTCAGTCTTTCGGTCAACCCGTTGGTCTGGGGATGGAAAGCAGTGTTCTAACAGTGATTTATTTTCAACAATTTACATAGGGATCTCCAAAAGGAGGAGGTGAATTGGGTACCCCTATCATTGATTATGTGAGAGGGTAGTCCATGTAGCCTGACTACCTGTTCAAGAAATACTTTAGCTGTAGTTATAGCAGTGGGTAGTCCCTTAAGAGGGATAAAGTGTGCCAGTCTTGTTAAATGGTCAACTATTACCATGATTGTAGTAAATTGTTGGGAGTTGGGTAGTTCTACTATAAAATCCATGGCTATGGTACTCCAAGGTTTATCTGGAATAGGCAGAGGTGAGAGTAACCCAATAGGTCTTTTGTGATCTACTTTGTTTCGGGCACAATTTTCACAGTTAAATACATAATAGTAAATAAATGTATTCATTCCTGGCCACCAAAATTTTCGTCTTGTTAAATCAATGGTATTTTGTATACCTGGGTGACCAGATATGGTATCATTGTGGGTATGTGTGAGGATTGATTTTCTAATACTCTCTGGTATGTACAATTGGGTGTTATGGTAAAAAAAGTCCAGTTTGAGGATCTTTAGAGCAATATTGTAAGGGGATTGAATCTTGATCTAAGGCTGTCAAAATTTCTTGTTCTATGGGTGTCAAATTCCCTATGATTTTTTCTGGGGAAATAGTGAAATTAGGTCATTCTTGAGGCAGTATCTCATGTATGCGTGATAGAGCATCTGCTTTAGTGTTTTGACTCCCTGGTTTGTAGGTTATTATGAAATTAAACCGATCAAGAAATAATGACCATCGTGCTTGTCGGGCCGTTAAAGTTTTATTCTTTTTTAAGTATTCAAGATTCTTATGATCAGTGAAAATAATAAATGGAATCTTTGAACCTTCTAAGAGGTGCCTCCATTGTTCTAACGAACTCTTAATTGCAAGGAGTTCTTTATCCCCCACACTGTAGTTAGATTCAGCACTAGTTAGAGTTCTTGAATAAAATGCTATGGGGTGTAATTCATTATTGTCTTTAGTGTGTTAGAGGCATCTACCTCTAGTTGGAATTGCAGATCGAAATTAGGTAATGATAAAATAGGAGCTGTAGTGAATAACTCTTTGAGTCTATCAAAAGTTTCTTGGGCTTTTTCAAACCATTTAAAGCTTTGATTTATGCTAGTTAGCTGTGTTAGTGGTCTTATTACAGAAGAAATTTTTTTAATACATTTTCTGTAGAAATTTGCGAATCCTATGAATTGTTGTAACGATTTCACGGTAGTGCGTGTGGGCCAGCCCTTAATGGCTGATACTTTTTCAGGATCCATTTGTATTTTGTTAGGCGTTATTATATAACCCAAAAATTTTATCTTAGAAACATGGAAAACACATTTTTCCAACTTTGCATAAAGTTTATGCTCTTTAAGATGTGTAAGCACTAGTGATGTCCCGAACTGTTCGCCCGCGAACGGTTCACAGCGAACATAGCTTGTTCGCGTTTGTGGG
Source organism: Bombina bombina (assembly GCF_027579735.1). Taxonomy (NCBI): domain Eukaryota; kingdom Metazoa; phylum Chordata; class Amphibia; order Anura; family Bombinatoridae; genus Bombina; species Bombina bombina. The sequence continues at coordinate 190,176,455 of NC_069505.1, read as the reverse complement.
CGAACACATGGCGATGTTCGATCCACCCCTATGTGTCATCATTGAGGAAACTTTGACCCTTTATGTCACAGCTGTCTGACACATTAGAGCCAATCAACATCAGACACTCCCTCACAGACCCTCCCAACTACTCGGAATCCGCCATTTTAGACTCATAACGACCTTGCTTTCTTAATGAGAGGACGTGTTGTGTTTTTGATCCTGACATTAATAGGAAAAACATAGCTAGGCTAGTGTATTTAGTGTCCACTACAGTCCAGAAGGACTCCACTCATCTCTGCTGCAAGCACAGCACCCCAAAAAGCCCTTTTTAGGGCTATATTTCGTGCCGTTTTTTTTTCTTTTTCTTTTTATTAGCATTTGCCTGGCTTTCAGCCTGTGTGTTTAAGGCTCACAGCATATGCTGTGATTACTGCCACCACTGATATCTCCCTAACAACATTAGTTTAAATTTAACTAACCAAAAAATTTAATTATTTTGCTAGTGTAATTTTTTTCATTTTCTATCAGGCCTATGTCACACAGCATATACTCTGGTTCATTGCTCTGTGCCAGCCACCAGTGTTAATATCCGTTTATAACATTATTTTAAATTTAAAAAAAAAAAAAAAAAATATTTTGTTAGTGTAATCTAATTACATTTACTATCAGGCCTGTGTCTGTCAGGCTCACTCAGCATTAATATACCTCATTTTTTTCAGTCTTTTGGTTAATTGGTCTGTGCCAGGCAGCCACCCAGCACTCATATCTTCTTCACCTTAATTTAAATATAAAAAAAAAATTTAAAATTTGTTTGATAGTGTAATCAAATATAATTTTCTATCAGGCCTGTGTGTTTTGCTTACATACAGAGCCTACTGTGTTTACTTGCTGCCCTCCCTAGTCTATGAGCCACGACTCATATGTGTTTAACCTTTTTTTAATTCCCCCCCCAAAAAAAATAATTTAAATCATTTTTCTAGTGTAATCTAATAGTATTTTCTATCAGGCGTGTGTGTATCTGACTTACAGAGCCTACTGTTTTTAATAGCTGCCCTTCCAAGGCTATCAGCCACGACTCATATGTATGTGCTTAACCTTTTTCTTTAAATTCCCCCCAAAAAAGTCTTTAAATCATTATGCTAGTGTAATCTAATTTTATTTTCTATCAGGCCTGTGTCTAACTGTCTATCTGACTTACACAGCATACTGTTGTTAATTGCTACCCTACGTAGCAGCCAGCCAGTGCGACCACTCATAGAGTCATATGTGCATTGCACTTCTTAACATAATTTTAATATTAAAATCTAAAATGTTAAAATATTTTGCTAGTGTAATCTAACTTAATTTTCTATCAGGCCTGTGTTTTTGTCACTTACACATCATACTGTGTTAAATTGCTGCCCTACCTACCATCCACGACTCATATCTGCCAGCCTGTGTGCCAGGTCCAACTAGCCAATTAGTGGCACCAATCATAATTCTTGTAACAGTAAATAAAAAAATAAAAATCATAATTTTTTGGACTGCAAATATTCAGTCTCCTAGTGCCATTAAATTGCATTTACCTCCTGCCTGCCACTGCCAGCCTTTTGTGCCAGGCCGTCTTGCCAACTATTTACACCAATCATAATTGTTGTCACAGACAGTATAGTTACTAATTAAAATTAAAGAAAATTTGATTGTTGATCTTAATCCTCAGTTTGATCGTGCCCTAGAATTGCATTTTCCTACTGCCTTCCAAGCCTGTGTGCCATGCCTACTTGAAAAATATTTACACCAATCATATTTGTTGTCACAGTATTCTTAGTAATTAAAAATTAAAATTTTAGGTAATAGTTGTTGTGAATCCTCAGTTTGCTGGTGCCAGTGAATTGCACTTTCCTCCTGCCTTGCAGCCTGCTGTGTGCCAGGCCCACCTAGCCAATTATTGCCAGCAATCATATTTCTTTTAACAGTATTGTAAAAATTGTCAATCATCACTATTTTTACTGTCAGTAATCAGTCTCCTAGTGTCCTTGAATTGCTTCTACCTCCTGCCTGCCAGCCTTTTGTGCCAGGCCGTCTTGCCAACTATTTACACCAATCATAATTTTTTTTCACAGTATAGTTACTAATTAAAATTAAAAAATTCTTGATTGTTGATGATCTTAATCCTCAGTTTGCTTGTGCCCTAGAATTGCACTTTTCTACTGCCTTACAAGCCTGTGTGCCAGGCCTACTTGAAAAATATTTACACCAATCATATTTGTTGTCACAGTATTCTTAATAATTAAAAATTAAATTTTTTGGTAATAGTTGTTGTGAATCCTCAGTTTGCTGGTGCCATTGAATTGCACTTTCCTCCTGCCTTGCAGCCTGCTGTGTGCCAGGCCCACCTAGCTAATTATTGCCAGCAATCATATTTCTTTTAACAGTATTGCAAAAATTGTCAATCATCACTGTTTTGACTGTCAGTATTCAGCCTCCTAGTGTCCTTGAATTGCATTTACCTACTGCCTGCCAGCCTTTTGTGCCAGGCCGTCTTGCCAACTATTTACACCAATCATAATTGTTGTCACAGTATAGTTACTAATTAAAATTAAAAAATTCTTGATTGTTGATCTTAATCCTCAGTTTGCTCGTGCCCTAGAATTGCACTTTTCTACTGCCTTCCAAGCCTGTGTGCCAGGCCTACTTGAAAAATATTTACACCAATCATATTTGTTGTCACAGTATTCTTAATAATTAAAAATTAAAATTTTTGGTAATAGTTGTTGTGAATCCTCAGTTTGCTGGTGCCATTGAATTGCACTTTCCTCCTGCCTTGCAGTCTGCTGTGTGCCAGGCCCATCTAGCCAATTATTGCCAGCAATCATATTTCTTTTAACAGTATTGCAAAAATTGTCAATCATCACTGTTTTGACTGTCAGTAATCAGTCTCCTAGTGTCCTTGAATTGCATCTACCTCTTGCCTGCCAGCTTTTTATGCCAGGCCGTCTTTCCAACTATTTACACCAATCATAATTGTTGTCACAGTATAGTTACTAATTAAAATTAAAAAATTCTTGATTGATGATCTTAATCCTCAGTTTACTCGTGCCCTAGAATTGCACTTTTCTACTGCCTTCCAAGCCTGTGTGCCAGGCCTACTTGAAAAATATTTACACCAATCATATTTGTTTCACAGTATTCTTAGTAATTAAAATTTTTGGTAATAGTTGTTGTGAATCCTCAGTTTGCTGGTGCCAGTGAATTGCACTTTCCTCCTGCCTTGCAGCCTGCTGTGTGCCTGGCCCACCTAGCCAATTATTGCCAGCAATCATATTTCTTTTAACAGTATTGCAAAAATTGTCAATCATCACTGTTTTGACTGTCAGTATTCAGTCTCCTAGTGTCCTTGAATTGCATTTACCTCCTGCCTGCCAGCCTTTTGTGGCAGGCCGTCTTGCCAACTATTTACACCAATCATAATTTTTGTAACAGTATAGCTACTAATTAAAATTAAAAAATTCTTGATTATTGATGATCTTAATCCTCAGTTTGCTCGTGCCCTAGAATTGCACTTTTCTACTGCCTTCCAAGCCTGTGTGCCAGGCCTACTTAAAAAATATTTACACCAATCATATTTGTTGTCACAGTATTCTTAATAATTAAAAATTAAAATTTTTGGTAATAGTTGTTGTGAATCCTCAGTTTGCTGGTGCCATTGAATTGCACTTTCCTCCTGCCTTGCAGCCTGCTGTGTGCCATGCCCACCTAGCCAATTATTGCCAGCAATCATATTTCTTTTAACAGTATTGCAAAAATTGTCAATCATCACTGTTTTGACTGTCAGTAATCAGTCTCCTAGTGTCCTTGAATTGCATCTACCTCTTGCCTGCCAGCCTTTTGTGCCAGGCCGTCTTGCCAACTATTTACACCAATCATAATTGTTGTCACAGTATAGTTACTAATTAAAATTAAAAAATTCTTGATTGTTGATCTTATTTCTCAGATTGCTCGTGCCCTAGAATTGCACTTTTCTACTGCCTTCCAAACCTGTGTGCCAGGCCTACTTGAAAAATATTTACACCAATCATATTTGTTGTCACAGTATTCTTAGTAATTACAAATTAAAATTTTTGGTAATAGTTGTTTGAATCCTCAGTTTGCTGGTGCCAGTGAATTGCACTTTCCTCCTGCCTTGCAGCCTGCTGTGTGCCAGGCCCACCTAGCCAATTATTGCCAGCAATCATATTTCTTTTAACAGCATTGCAAAAATTGTCAATAATCACTGTTTTGACTGTCAGTAATCAGTCTCCTAGTGTCCTTGAATTGCATCTACCTCTTGCCTGCCAGCCTTTTGTGCCAGGCCGTCTTGCCAACTATTTACACCAATCATAATTGTTGTCACAGTATAGTTACTAATTAAAATTAAAAAATTCTTGATTGTTGATCTTATTTCTCAGATTGCTCGTGCCCTAGAATTGCACTTTTCTACTGCCTTCCAAGCCTGTGTGCCAGGCCTACTTGAAAAATATTTACACCAATCAAATTTGTTGTCACAGTATTCTTAGTAATTAAAAATTAAATTTTTTGGTAATAGTTGTTGTGAATCCTCAGTTTGCTGGTGCCAGTGAATTGCACTTTCCTCCTGCCTTGCAGCCTGCTGTGTGCCTGGCCCACCTAGATAATTATTGCCAGCAATCATATTTCTTTTAACAGTATTGCAAAAATTGTCAATCATCACTGTTTTGACTGTCAGTATTCAGTCTCCTAGTGTCCTTGAATTGCATTTACCTCCTGCCTGCCAGCCTTTTGTGCCAGGCCGTCTTGCCAACTATTTACACCTATCATAATTGTTGTCACAGTATTCTTAATAATTAAAAATTAAATTTTTTGGTAATAGTGGTTGTGAATCCTCAGTTTGCTGGTGCCATTAAATTGCACTTTCCTCCTGCCTTGCAGCCTGCTATGTGCCAGGCCCACCTAGCCAATTATTGCCAGCAATCATATTTCTTTTAACAGTATTGCAAAAATTGTCAATCATCACTGTTTTGACTGTCAGTAATCAGTCTCCTAGTGTCCTTGAATTGCATCTACCTCCTGCCTGCCAGCCTTTTGTGCCAGGCCGTCTTGCCAACTATTTACACTACTCTTAATTTTTTGTCACAGTATAGTTACTAATTAAAATTAAAAAATTCTTGATTGTTGATTATCTTAATCCTCAGTTTGCTCGTGCCCTAGAATTGCACTTTTCTACTGCCTTCCAAGCCTGTGTGCCAGGCCTACTTGAAAAATATTTACATCAATCATATTTGTTGTCACAGTATTCTTAATAATTAAAAATTAAAATTGTTGGTAATAGTTGTTGTGAATCCTCAGTTTGCTGGTGCCATTGAATTGCACTTTCCTCCTGCCTTGCAGCCTGCTGTGTGCCAGGCCCACCTAGCCAATTATTGCCAGCAATCATATTTCTCTTAACAGTATTGCAAAAATTGTCAATCATCACTGTTTTGACTGTCAGTAATCAGTCTCCTTGTGTCCTTGAATTGCATCTACCTCCTGCCTGCCAGCCTTTTGTGCCAGGCCGTCTTACCAACTATTTACACCAATCATAATTTTTTGTCACAGTATAGTTACTAATTAAAATTAAAAAATTCTTGATTGTTGATGATCTTAATCCTCAGTTTGCTTGTGCCCTAGAATTGCACTTTTCTACTGCCTTCCAAGCCTGTGTGCCAGGCCTACTTGAAAAATATTTACACCAATCATATTTGTTGTCACAGTATTCTTAGTAATTAAAAGTTTAAATTTTTGTTAATAGTTGTTGTGAATCCTCAGTTTGCTGGTGCCATTGAATTGCACTTTCCTCCTGCCTTGCAGCCTGCTGTGTGCCAGGCCCACCTAGCCAATTATTGCCAGCAATCATATTTCTTTAACAGTATTGCAAAAATTGTCAATCATCACTGTTTTGACTGTCAGTAATCAGTCTCCTAGTGTCCATGAATTGCATCTACCTCCTGCCTGCCAGCCTTTTGTGCCAGGCCATCTTGCCAACTATTTACACCAATCATAATTGTTGTCACAGTATAGTTACTAATATAAATTAAAAAAATCTTGATTGTTGATAATCTTAATCCTCAGTTTGCTTGTGCCATTGAATTGCACTTTTCTACTGCCTGCCAGCCTGTGTGCCAGGCCCAACTATCCAATTAGTGGCAGCAATCATATTTCCTTTAACAGTAATGCACAATTTGTCAATCATCACTGTTTTGACTGTCAATCTGCAGTCTACTAGTGCCCTTGAATTGCATTTTCCTCCTGCCTGCCTGCCTGTGTGCCAGTCCCAAGTAGCCAATTAGTGCCACCAATCATATTTATTGTAACAGGATTGGAATTTTTGTTAATCATAACTGTTTTGACGACCAATCATAATTGTTGTCAAAGTATAGTTACTAATAAAAATTAAAAAATTCTTGATTGTTGATGATCTTAATCCTCAGTTTGCTGGTGCCCTAGAATTGCACTTTTCTACTGCCTTCCAAGCCTGTGTGCCAGGCCTACTTGAAAAATATTTACACCAATCATATTTGTTGTCACAGTATTCTTAATAATTTAAAATTTTGGTAATAGTTGTTGTGAATCCACAGTTTGCTGGTGCCATTGAATTGCACTTTCCTCCTGCCTTGCAGCCTGCTGTGTGCCAGGCCCACCTAGCCAATTATTGCCAGCAATCATATTTCTTTTAACAGTATTGCAAACATTGTCAATCATCACTGTTTTGGCTGTCAGTAATCAGTCTCCTAGTGTCCTTGAATTGCATGTACCTCCTGCCTGCCAGCCTTTTGTGGCAGGCCGTCTTGCCAACTATTTACACCAATCATAATTTTTTGTCACAGTATAGTTACTAATTAAAATTAAAAAATTCTTGATTGTTGATCTTAATCCTCAGTTTGCTCGTGCCCTAGAATTGCACTTTTCTACTGCCTTCCAAGCCTGTGTGCCAGGCTTACTTGAAAAATATTTACACCAATCATATTTGTTGTCACAGTATTCTTAGTAATTAAAAATTAAAATTTTTGGTAATAGTTGTTGTGAATCCTCAGTTTGCTGGTGCCATTGAATTGCACTTTCCTCCTGCCTTGCAGCCTGCTGTGTGCCAGGCCCACCTAGCCAATTATTGCCAGCAATCATATTTCTTTTAACAGTATTGCAAAAATTGTCAATCATCACTGTTTTGACTGTCAGTAATCAGTCTCCTAGTGTCCTTGAATTGCATCTACCTCCTGCCTGCCAGCCTTTTGTGCCAGGCCGTCTTGCCAACTATTTACACCAATCATAATTTTTTGTCACAGTATAGTTACTAATTAAAATTAAAAAAATCTTGATTATTGATGATCTTAATCCTCAGTTTGCTCGTGCCCTAGAATTGCACTTTTCTACTGCCTTCCAAGCCTGTGTGCCAGGCCTACTTGAAAAATATTTACACCAATTATATTTGTTGTCACAGTATTCTTAATAATTAAAATTTTTGGTAATAGTTGTTGTGAATCCTCAGTTTGCTTGTGCCATTGAATTGCACTTTCCTCCTGCCTTGCAGCCTGCTGTGTGCCAGGCCCACCTATCCAATTATTGCCAGCAATCATGTTTCTTTTAACAGTATTGCAAAAATTGTCAATCATCACTGTTTTGACTGTCAGCATTCAGCCTCATAGTGTCCTTGAATTGCATTTGCCTCCTGCCTGCCAGCCTTTTGTGCCAGGCCGTCTTGCCAACTATTTACACCAATCATAATTGTTGTCACAGTATAGTTACTAATGAAAATTAAAAAATTCTTGATTGTTGATTATCTTAATCCTCAGTTTGCTCGTGCCCTAGAATTGCACTTTTCTACTGCCTTCCAAGCCTGTGTGCCAGGCCTACTTGAAAAATTTTTACACCAATCATATTTGTTTCACAGTATTCTTAGTAATTAAAATTTTTGGTAATAGTTGTTGTGAATCCTCAGTTTGCTGGTGCCAGTGAATTGCACTTTCCTCCTGCCTTGCAGCCTGCTGTGTGCCTGGCCCACCTAGCCAATTATTGCCAGCAATCATATTTCTTTTAACAGTATTGCAAAAATTGTCAATCATCACTGTTTTGACTGTCAGTATTCAGTCTCCTAGTGTCCTTGAATTGCATTTACCTCCTGCCTGACAGCCTTTTGTGGCAGGCCGTCTTGCCAACTATTTACACCAATCATAATTTTTGTAACAGTATAGCTACTAATTAAAATTAAAAAATTCTTGATTATTGATGATCTTAATCCTCAGTTTGCTCGTGCCCTGAAATTGCACTTTTCTACTGCCTTCCAAGCCTGTGTGCCAGGCCTACTTAAAAAATATTTACACCAATCATATTTGTTGTCACAGTATTCTTAATAATTAAAAATTAAAATTTTTGGTAATAGTTGTTGTGAATCCTCAGTTTGCTGGTGCCATTGAATTGCACTTTCCTCCTGCCTTGCAGCCTGCTGTGTGCCATGCCCACCTAGCCAATTATTGCCAGCAATCATATTTCTTTTAACAGTATTGCAAAAATTGTCAATCATCACTGTTTTGACTGTCAGTAATCAGTCTCCTAGTGTCCTTGAATTGCATCTACCTCTTGCCTGCCAGCCTTTTGTGCCAGGCCGTCTTGCCAACTATTTACACCAATCATAATTGTTCTCACAGTATAGTTACTAATTAAAATTAAAAAATTCTTGATTGTTGATCTTATTTCTCAGATTGCTCGTGCCCTAGAATTGCACTTTTCTACTGCCTTCCAAACCTGTGTGCCAGGCCTACTTGAAAAATATTTACACCAATCATATTTGTTGTCACAGTATTCTTAGTAATTACAAATTAAAATTTTTGGTAATAGTTGTTTGAATCCTCAGTTTGCTGGTGCCAGTGAATTGCACTTTCCTCCTGCCTTGCAGCCTGCTGTGTGCCAGGCCCACCTAGCCAATTATTGCCAGCAATCATATTTCTTTTAACAGCATTGCAAAAATTGTCAATAATCACTGTTTTGACTGTCAGTAATCAGTCTCCTAGTGTCCTTGAATTGCATCTACCTCTTGCCTGCCAGCCTTTTGTGCCAGGCCGTCTTGCCAACTATTTACACCAATCATAATTGTTGTCACAGTATAGTTACTAATTAAAATTAAAAAATTCTTGATTGTTGATCTTATTTCTCAGATTGCTCGTGCCCTAGAATTGCACTTTTCTACTGCCTTCCAAGCCTGTGTGCCAGGCCTACTTGAAAAATATTTACACCAATCAAATTTGTTGTCACAGTATTCTTAGTAATTAAAAATTAAATTTTTTGGTAATAGTTGTTGTGAATCCTCAGTTTGCTGGTGCCAGTGAATTGCACTTTCCTCCTGCCTTGCAGCCTGCTGTGTGCCTGGCCCACCTAGATAATTATTGCCAGCAATCATATTTCTTTTAACAGTATTGCAAAAATTGTCAATCATCACTGTTTTGACTGTCAGTATTCAGTCTCCTAGTGTCCTTGAATTGCATTTACCTCCTGCCTGCCAGCCTTTTGTGCCAGGCCGTCTTGCCAACTATTTACACCTATCATAATTGTTGTCACAGTATTCTTAATAATTAAAAATTAAAATTTTTGGTAATAGTGGTTGTGAATCCTCAGTTTGCTGGTGCCATTAAATTGCACTTTCCTCCTGCCTTGCAGCCTGCTATGTGCCAGGCCCACCTAGCCAATTATTGCCAGCAATCATATTTCTTTTAACAGTATTGCAAAAATTGTCAATCATCACTGTTTTGACTGTCAGTAATCAGTCTCCTAGTGTCCTTGAATTGCATCTACCTCCTGCCTGCCAGCCTTTTGTGCCAGGCCGTCTTGCCAACTATTTACACTACTCTTAATTTTTTGTCACAGTATAGTTACTAATTAAAATTAAAAAATTCTTGATTGTTGATTATCTTAATCCTCAGTTTGCTCGTGCCCTAGAATTGCACTTTTCTACTGCCTTCCAAGCCTGTGTGCCAGGCCTACTTGAAAAATATTTACATCAATCATATTTGTTGTCACAGTATTCTTAATAATTAAAAATTAAAATTGTTGGTAATAGTTGTTGTGAATCCTCAGTTTGCTGGTGCCATTGAATTGCACTTTCCTCCTGCCTTGCAGCCTGCTGTGTGCCAGGCCCACCTAGCCAATTATTGCCAGCAATCATATTTCTCTTAACAGTATTGCAAAAATTGTCAATCATCACTGTTTTGACTGTCAGTAATCAGTCTCCTTGTGTCCTTGAATTGCATCTACCTCCTGCCTGCCAGCCTTTTGTGCCAGGTCGTCTTACCAACTATTTACACCAATCATAATTTTTTGTCACAGTATAGTTACTAATTAAAATTAAAAAATTCTTGATTGTTGATGATCTTAATCCTCAGTTTGCTTGTGCCCTAGAATTGCACTTTTCTACTGCCTTCCAAGCCTGTGTGCCAGGCCTACTTGAAAAATATTTACACCAATCATATTTGTTGTCACAGTATTCTTAGTAATTAAAAGTTTAAATTTTTGTTAATAGTTGTTGTGAATCCTCAGTTTGCTGGTGCCATTGAATTGCACTTTCCTCCTGCCTTGCAGCCTGCTGTGTGCCAGGCCCACCTAGCCAATTATTGCCAGCAATCATATTTCTTTTAACAGTATTGCAAAAATTGTCAATCATCACTGTTTTGACTGTCAGTAATCAGTCTCCTAGTGTCCATGAATTGCATCTACCTCCTGCCTGCCAGCCTTTTGTGCCAGGCCATCTTGCCAACTATTTACACCAATCATAATTGTTGTCACAGTATAGTTACTAATATAAATTAAAAAAATCTTGATTGTTGATAATCTTAATCCTCAGTTTGCTTGTGCCATTGAATTGCACTTTTCTACTGCCTGCCAGCCTGTGTGCCAGGCCCAACTATCCAATTAGTGGCAGCAATCATATTTCCTTTAACAGTAATGCAAAATTTGTCAATCATCACTGTTTTGACTGTCAATCTGCAGTCTACTAGTGCCCTTGAATTGCATTTTCCTCCTGCCTGCCTGCCTGTGTGCCAGTCCCAAGTAGCCAATTAGTGCCACCAATCATATTTATTGTAACAGGATTGGAATTTTTGTTAATCATAACTGTTTTGACGACCAATCATAATTGTTGTCAAAGTATAGTTACTAATAAAAATTAAAAAATTCTTGATTGTTGATGATCTTAATCCTCAGTTTGCTGGTGCCCTAGAATTGCACTTTTCTACTGCCTTCCAAGCCTGTGTGCCAGGCCTACTTGAAAAATATTTACACCAATCATATTTGTTGTCACAGTATTCTTAATAATTTAAAATTTTGGTAATAGTTGTTGTGAATCCACAGTTTGCTGGTGCCATTGAATTGCACTTTCCTCCTGCCTTGCAGCCTGCTGTGTGCCAGGCCCACCTAGCCAATTATTGCCAGCAATCATATTTCTTTTAACAGTATTGCAAACATTGTCAATCATCACTGTTTTGACTGTCAGTATTCAGTCTCCTAGTGTCCTTGAATTGCATGTACCTCCTGCCTGCCAGCCTTTTGTGGCAGGCCGTCTTGCCAACTATTTACACCAATCATAATTTTTTGTCACAGTATAGTTACTAATTAAAATTAAAAAATTCTTGATTGTTGATCTTAATCCTCAGTTTGCTCGTGCCCTAGAATTGCACTTTTCTACTGCCTTCCAAGCCTGTGTGCCAGGCTTACTTGAAAAATATTTACACCAATCATATTTGTTGTCACAGTATTCTTAGTAATTAAAAATTAAAATTTTTGGTAATAGTTGTTGTGAATCCTCAGTTTGCTGGTGCCATTGAATTGCACTTTCCTCCTGCCTTGCAGCCTGCTGTGTGCCAGGCCCACCTAGCCAATTATTGCCAGCAATCATATTTCTTTTAACAGTATTGCAAAAATTGTCAATCATCACTGTTTTGACTGTCAGTAATCAGTCTCCTAGTGTCCTTGAATTGCATCTACCTCCTGCCTGCCAGCCTTTTGTGCCAGGCCGTCTTGCCAACTATTTACACCAATCATAATTTTTTGTCACAGTATAGTTACTAATTAAAATTAAAAAATTCTTGATTATTGATGATCTTAATCCTCAGTTTGCTCGTGCCCTAGAATTGCACTTTTCTACTGCCTTCCAAGCCTGTCTGCCAGGCCTACTTGAAAAATATTTACACCAATTATATTTGTTGTCACAGTATTCTTAATAATTAAAATTTTTGGTAATAGTTGTTGTGAATCCTCAGTTTGCTTGTGCCATTGAATTGCACTTTCCTCCTGCCTTGCAGCCTGCTGTGTGCCAGGCCCACCTATCCAATTATTGCCAGCAATCATGTTTCTTTTAACAGTATTGCAAAAATTGTCAATCATCACTGTTTTGACTGTCAGCATTCAGCCTCATAGTGTCCTTGAATTGCATTTGCCTCCTGCCTGCCAGCCTTTTGTGCCAGGCCGTCTTGCCAACTATTTACACCAATCATAATTGTTGTCACAGTATAGTTACTAATTAAAATTAAAAAATTCTTGATTGTTGATCTTAATCCTCAGTTTGCTCGTGCCCTAGAATTGCACTTTTCTATTGCCTTCCAAGCCTGTGTGCCAGGCCTACTTGAAAAATATTTACACCAATCATATTTGTTGTCACAGTATTCTTAATAATTAAAAATTTAAATTTTTGTTAATAGTTGTTGTGAATCCTCAGTTTGCTGGTGCCATTGAATTGCACTTTCCTCCTGCCTTGCAGCATGCTGTGTGCCAGGCCCACCTAGCCAATTATTGCCAGCAATCATATTTCTTTTAACAGTATTGCAAAAATTGTCAATCATCACTGTTTTGACTGTCATTAATCAGTCTCCTAGTGTCCTTGAATTGCATCTACCTCCTGCCTGCCAGCCTTTTGTGCCAGGCCATCTTGCCAACTATTTACACCAATCATTATTGTTGTCACAGTATAGTTACTAATATAAATAAAAAAATTCTTGATTGTTGATAATCTTAATCCTCAATTTGTTCGTGCCCTAGAATTGCACTTTTCTACTGCCTTCCAAGCCTGTGTGCCAGGCCTACTTGAAAAATATTTACACCAATCATATTTGTTGTCACAGTATTCTTAATAATTAAAAATTAAAATTTTTGTTAATAGTTGTTGTGAATCCTCAGTTTGCTGGTGCCATTGAATTGCACTTTCCTCCTGCCTTGCAGCCTGCTGTGTGCCAGGCCCACCTAGCCAATTATTGCCAGCAATCATATTTCTTTTAACAGTATTGCAAAAATTGTCAATCATCACTGTTTTGACTGTCAGTATTCAGTCTCCTAGTGTCCTTGAATTGCATTTTCCTCCTGCTTGCCAGCCTTTTGTGCCAGGCCGTCTTGCCAACTATTTACACCAATCATAATTGTTGTCACAGTATAGTTAATAATTAAAATTAAAACTTTTTTTTAAAAAAATTTTTGATTGTTGATGATCTTAATCCTCAGTTTGCTCTTGCCATTGAATTGCACTTTTCTACTGCCTGCCAGCCTGTGTGCCAGGCCCAACTATCCAATTAGTGGCAGCAATCATATTTCTTTTAACAGTATTGCAAAATTTGTCAATCATCACTGTTTTGACTGTCAATCTGCAGTCTACTAGTGCTCTTGAATTGCATTTTCCTCCTGCCTGCCTGCTTGTGTGCCAGTCACAAGTAGCCAATTAGTGCCACCAATCATATTTATTGTAACAGGATTGGAATTTTTGTTAATCATAACTGTTTTGACCACCAATCATAATTGTTGTCACAGTATACAGGGAGTGCAGAATTATTAGGCAAGTTGTATTTTTGAGGATTAATTTTATTATTGAACAACAACCATGTTCTCAATGAACCCAAAAAACTCATTAATATCAAAGCTGAATAGTTTTGGAAGTAGTTTTTAGTTTGTTTTTAGTTATAGCTATTTTAGGGGGATATCTGTGTGTGCAGGTGACTATTACTGTGCATAATTATTAGGCAACTTAACAAAAAACAAATATATACCCATTTCAATTATTTATTTTTACCAGTGAAACCAATATAACATATCAACATTCACAAATATACATTTCTGACATTCAAAAACAAAACAAAAACAAATCAGTGACCAATATAGCCACCTTTCTTTGCAAGGACACTCAAAAGCCTGCCATCCATGGATTCTGTCAGTGTTTTGATCTGTTCACCATCAACATTGCGTGCAGCAGCAACCACAGCTTCCCAGACACTGTTCAGAGAGGTGTACTGTTTTCCCTCCTTGTAAATCTCACATTTGATGATGGACCACAGGTTCTCAATGGGGTTCAGATCAGGTGAACAAGGAGGCCATGTCATTAGATTTTCTTCTTTTATACCCTTTCTTGCCAGCCACGCTGTGGAGTACTTGGACGCGTGTGATGGAGCATTGTCCTGCATGAAAATCATGTTTTTCTTGAAGGATGCAGACTTCTTCCTGTACCACTGCTTGAAGAAGGTGTCTTCCAGAAACTGGCAGTAGGACTGGGAGTTGAGCTTGACTCCATCCTCAACCCGAAAAGGCCCCACAAGCTCATCTTTGATGATACCAGCCCAAACCAGTACTCCACCTCCACCTTGCTGGCGTCTGAGTCGGACTGGAGCTCTCTGCCCTTTACCAATCCAGCCACGGGCCCATCCATCTGGCCCATCAAGACTCACTCTCATTTCATCAGTCCATAAAACCTTAGAAAAATCAGTCTTGAGATATTTCTTGGCCCAGTCTTGATGTTTCAGCTTGTGTGTCTTGTTCAGTGGTGGTCGTCTTTCAGCCTTTCTTACCTTGGCCATGTCTCTGAGTATTGCACACCTTGTGCTTTTGGGCACTCCAGTGATGTTGCAGCTCTGAAATATGGCCAAACTGGTGGCAAGTGGCATCTTGGCAGCTGCACGCTTGACTTTTCTCAGTTCATGGGCAGTTATTTTGCGCCTTGGTTTTTCACACGCTTCTTGCGACCCTGTTGACTATTTTGAATGAAACGCTTGATTGTTCGATGATCACGCTTCAGAAGCTTTGCAATTTTAAGAGTGCTGCATCCCTCTGCAAGATATCTCACTATTTTTGACTTTTCTGAGCCTGTCAAGTCCTTCTTTTGACCCATTTTGCTAAAGGAAAGGAAGTTGCCTAATAATTATGCACACCTGATATAGGGTGTTGATGTCATTAGACCACACCCCTTCTCATTACAGAGATGCACATCACCTAATATGCTTAATTGGTAGTAGGCATTCGAGCCTATACAGCTTGGAGTAAGACAACATTCATAAAGAGGATAATGTGGTCAAAATACTCATTTGCCTAATAATTCTGCACTCCCTGTAGTTACTAATAAAAATTAAAAAATTCTTGATTGTTGATGATCTTAATCCTCAGTTTGCTCGTGCCCTAGAATTGCACTTTTCTACTGCCTTCCAAGCCTGTGTGCCAGGCCTACTTGAAAAATATTTACACCAATCATATTTGTTGTCACAGTATTCTTAATAATTTAAGATTTTGGTAATAGTTGTTGTGAATCCTCAGTTTGCTGGTGCCATTGAATTGCACTTTCCTCCTGCCTTGCAGCCTGCTGTGTGCCAGGCCTACCTAGCCAATTATTGCCAGCAATCATATTTCTTTTAACAGTATTGCAAAAATTGTCAATCATCACTGTTTTGACTGTCAGTAATCAGTCTCCTAGTGTCCTTGAATTGCATCTACCTCCTGCCTGCCAGCCTTTTGTGCCAGGCCGTCTTGCCAACTATTTACACCAATCATAATTTTTTGTCACAGTATAGTTACTAATTAAAATTAAAAAATTCTTGATTGTTGATGATCTTAATCCTCAGTTTGCTCGTGCCCTAGAATTGCACTTTTCTACTGCCTTCCAAGCCTGTGTGCCAGGCTTACTTGAAAAATATTTACACCAATCATATTTGTTGTCACAGTATTCTTAGTAATTAAAAATTAAAAAAAATGTAATAGTTGTTGTAAATCCTCAGTTTGCTGGTGCCAGTGAATTGCACTTTCCTCCTGCTTTGCAGCCTGCTGTGTGCCAGGCCCACCTAGCCAATTATTGCCAGCAATCATATTTCTTTTAACAGTATTGCAAAAATTGTCAATCATCACTGTTTTGACTGTCAGTATTCAGTCTCCTAGTGTCCTTGAATTGCATTTACCTCCTGCCTGCCAGCCTTTTGTGCCAGGCCGTCTTGCCAACTCTTTACACCAATCATAATTGTTGTCACAGTATAGTTAATAATTAAAATTAAAACATTTTTGATTGTTGATGATCTTAATCCTCAGTTTGCTCGTGCCATTGAATTGCACTTTTCTACTGCCTGCCAGCCTGTGTGCCAGGCCCAATTATCCAATTAGTGGCAGCAATCATATTTCTTTTAACAGTATTGCAAAATTTGTCAATCATCACTGTTTTGACTGTCAATCTGCAGTCTACTAGTGCCCTTGAATTGCATTTTCCTCCTGCCTGCCTGCCTGTGTGCCAGTCCCAACTAGCCAATTAGTGCCACCAATCATATTTATTGTAACAGGATTGGAATTTTTGTTAATCATAACTGTTTTGACTGTGATTCTTCAGTCTCCTAGTGCCATTGAATTGCAGTTTCCTTTCTCCCAGCGTGTGTGCCAGACAGGCCAATTTGCCAACTAGTGCCAAACAATCATATTTGTTGTGACAGTACTTGTAATATTTTAAAAAAATTAACAATTTGTGATTTTTAAAACATCTGTCTTTTTTGTTGTTGTCAGTCTCACAGCCTATACTGTGCCCACTTTCACAGTGCCACCACTCAATTGGTATAATAGTATTGTTAGTGTCCATTTTAAAAAAAATGACAGGCAGAGGCAGGCCACCCCGCAGGTTCCGTGGTCGTGGTGCTGTGATTCCTTTAGACCCTACAAATATGCACATTGTTCAGATGCCGGGTGCCAGGGGGGACGCGAAAACTTCTGAGGAGGACCTAGTTGAATGGCTAACACAGGACACCCAATATTCTTCAGCTTCCGCTGCTAGTCCTCCTAACCTTGATGCACCATCTACGTCCAGATGTGCTTTGGGCAGGTCTCAAGTGACCAGAGCCACTCCCCTGCCTGTCGCCACCACCAACACTAGCACCACAGCCGCTTCACTTGATCTGTCACAGGAGTTATTGACACATCATTTGGAAGAAATGAGTGATGCGCAACCATCATTGACAGAGGATGTAGATAATAGTGATCAGTCTCAGTCAGGCAGCATTACCGACATAGAGGTACGGTGTGATGATGATGATGATGTTGTATCCGCTGCTGCTTCCTTTCTTGATGTTTCAGATACAAGTGAAGCGGTTGATGATGATGTGTCGGTGGATGTCACGTGGGTGCCTACTAGAAGAGAAGAAGAAGAGGGGGAAAGTTCAGATGGGGAGACAGAGAGGAGGAGGAGGAGACGTTTTGGAAGCATGGGGAGGTCATCTCAAGGAGCTATTGGCACAGTCAGACTGCATGCATCGTCACCAGGGGTAAGCCAGACAGCACGCCGACGCCCATCAACGCATGCTGTTGCCACCACCAGAATGCCGTCATCGCAGAGCTCAGCAGTGTGGCATTTTTTTTGTGTGTCTGCCTCTGACAACAGCGATGCCATTTGCAACCTGTGCCAAAAAAAACTGAGTCGTGGGAAGTCCAACACCCACCTAGGTACAACTGCTTTGCGAAGGCACATGGTCTCCCATCACAAACGCCGATGGGAAGAACACATGAGTAGAAGCAGCACACAAAGTGAAAGCCGCCCTCCTCCTCCTGCTCCAGCATCTTCAGCCACATCAACCAGTGCTGTCCTCCTTGCCCCCTCTCAACCATCCTCCACTCAGTCTCTCTTAAGTAGCAGTTCCTGGTCATCTGCCCACAGTCAGGTGTCTGTCAAGGACATGTTTGAGCGTAAGAAGCCAATTTCTCAAAGTCACCCCCTTGCCCGGCGTCTGACAGCTGGCTTGTCTGAACTCTTAGCCCGCCAGCTTTTACCATACAAGCTGGTGGAGTCTGATGCATTTAAAAAATTTGTATCTATTGGGACACCGCAGTGGAAGGTACCTGGCAGAAATTTATTTTCACAAAAAGGCAATCCCAAACCTGTACTCTGTTGTGAGAAAGGAAGTTATGGCATGTCTGGCACACAGCGTTGGGGCAAGGGTCCATATGACCACGGATAGCTGGTCTGCAAAGCATGGTCAGGGCAGGTATATCACCTACACTGCGCATTGGGTAAACCTGCTGACTTCTGACAAGCATGGAATGCGTGGCTCTGCAGAAGAGTTGGTGACACCGCCACGACTTGCAGGCAGGCCTGCTGCTACCTCCTCTACTCCTCCTACTCCATCCTCTTCCATAACCTCTTCCTCGGCTGAGTCCTCTTCAACTTCTGTGTCTTGCTCCACATCTATGGCACCCCCCCAGCTCCCCAGGTACTATGCTACATCTCGGGTACGGCAGTGTCACGCCGTCTTGGAGTTGACTTGCCTGAAAGCGGAGAGTCACACCGCACCAGCACTCCTGACCGCCCTGAACGCACAGGTGGATCAGTGGCTGACTCTGCACCAACTGGAGATTGGCAAGGTTGTTTCTGACAATGGAAGTAATTTGGTGGCGGCATTGAAATTGGGCAAGTTGACACATGTGCCATGCATGGCACATGTGTGTAATCTAATTGTACAACGATTTGTCCATAAGTACCCAGGCTTACAGGACGTCCTGAAGCAGGCCAGGAAGGTGTGTGGCCATTTCAGGCGTTCCTACACGGCCATGGCGCACTTGTCCGATATCCAGCGTCGAAACAACCTGCCAGTGACGTGCTTGATTTGCGACAGCCCGACACGGTGGAATTCAACACTCCTAATGTTTGACCGCCTGCTACAACAAGAAAAAGCTGTTAATGAGTATTTGTATGGCCGGGGTGATAGACCAGCCTCTGGGGAGCTGGGGATATTTTTTCCAAATTACTGGACGCTCATGCGCAATGCCTGTAGGCTCATGCGTCCTTTTGAGGAGGTGACAAACCTTGTCAGTCACACCGAAGGCACCATCAGCGACATCATACCATTTGTTTTCTTCCTGGAGCGTGCCCTGTGAAGAGTGCTGGATCAGTCAGTAGATGAGCGTGAAGAGGAAGAGTTGTGGTGTCCATCACCCCCACAAACAGCCGAATCAGCATCGCTTGCTGGACCTGTGGCAATGCAGGAAGAGGATTGTGAGGAAGAGGAGTCAGAGGAGGAATGTGGCTTTGAGGAGGAGGAGGAGGAGGAGGAAGACCGAGCACAACAGGCATCCCAGGGTGCTCGTTGTTGTCACCTCTCTGGTACCCGTGGTGTTGTACGTGGCTGGGGGGGAAGAAGATACCATCAGTGAGATCAGTGAGGAGGAGGAGGAATGGGATATGATTAGCTCGGCATCCAACCTTGTTCAAATGGGTTCTTTCATGCTGTCGTGCCTGTTGAGGGACCCTCGTATAAAAAAGCTGAAGGAGAACGACCTGTACTGGGTGTCCACGCTCCTCGACCCCCAGTATAAGCATAAAGTGCCTGAAATGTTACCAAATTCCCGCAAGTCGGAAAGGATGGAGCATTTTAAGAATAAATTAAAAACTATGCTTTACACAGCGTATAAGGGTGAAGTCACAGCACCACGGGAAATTAACAGGGGAAGAGATGAAATTAATCCTCCTCCTCCCATGACTACGGCGGCAAGGACAGGATGCTTTCCTGATGTCTTGTTGATGGAGGACATGCGTACCTTTTTAACTCCCATGCACCATCAGAGCCTTTCGGGATCCAGCCTTAGAGAAAGACTCAACCGACAGGTTGCAGACTACCTAGCTTTAACTGCGGATCTCGACACTCTCAGGAGCAATGGACCCCTTGACTACTGGGTGTGCAGGCTGGACTTGTGGCCTGAGCTATCCCAATTTGCAATGGAACTTCTGGCCTGCCCCGCTTCAAGTGTCCTGTCCGAAAGCACTTTCAGTGCAGCAGGAGGTTTTGTCACTGAGAAGAGAAGTCGCCTAGGTCAAAAAAGCCTTGACTATCTCACTTTTATAAAAATGAATGAGGGCTGGATCCCGAAGGGACTGACATTGGGCGATACATTTGAATAAAAAAGGCCTGATGATGAGATGAGCTGGCTTGGGCTACAACTGGTACACAGGCTGGCCTTTTTTTTTTTTTTATAAAGCCGGAGGACTTGCTTGACTTATCCGCCAACAACTAGTGTTCAAGCCACAAGCTTTTAGGGCACTTTATAAATGTTTTACAAACATCAATTTTTCTGGCCGCTGCTACAGCAGTTGCTACAACAATACCCAAATTTTTCAGTCATTTGTACATGCCTAATTTTTCTGGCCTCTGCTGCAGCTCTGTGGGTACAAAACTCAAATAAAAAAAGTAAGGCACATAACACTAGTGATTAAACTGTTACGAATTGTACAACTTAGCACACCACTCATATCTGGTGGACCATTAAATTGAACGCAAAATGCCACAAATTTGAAGGAAGGGGGCCGACCAAGCATCTTTATCCGTCTCTTGGTTGCTCTAAATTATCTCTGTGTTCCATCTATGCCATACCTAAACTCTATTGTGCAAAAGGGTGGCATATGTGGTGTTTCATGCTGTTGTGCCTGTTGCGGGTCGTGGCCCATGGTATAAAAAGGCTGAAGGAGAACGACCTGTAATGGGTGCACCATCAAATTTTTAGAAAAATGTTCCTAGTTCCTCTCAATTATCTCTGGGTTTCTAAAATGGATGCCATACCTGTACTCGCTTGTGCAAAAGGATGGCATATGTGGTGGTGTTTCCTGCAGTTGTTTCTGTTGAGGGTGCTGGACCCTCTTATAAAAAGGCTGAAGGAGAACGACCTGGAGTGGGAGTCCAAGCATGGTTTTTGGGGCTATTTCACTTTTCCAAACAATTATCTGTGGATTTCTAAAATCAATGCTGTACCAGTACTCTATTGTTCAAAAGGATGCCATATGTTCTCTTTCCTGCTGGTATTTTGTTTGAGGGTCCTGGACCCTCTTATTAAAAGGCCTAAGGAGAAAGAGGTGTACTGGGTGTCCACTCAATTTTTTTTTCTATTTCACATTTGACCAAAATTATCTCTGGGTTTGTGAAATCAATGCTGTACCTGTACTCTATTGTTCAAAAGGATGCCATACGTCCTCTTTCCTGCTGGTGTTTTTTTTAGGGTCCTGGACCCTCTTATAAAAAGGCCTAAGGAGAAAGAGGTGTACTGGGTGTCCACTCAATTTTTTTTCTATTTCACATTTGACCAAAATTATCTCTGGGTTTGTAAAATCAATGCTTTACCTGTACTCTATTGTTCAAAAGGATGCCATACGTCCTCTTTCCTGCTAGTGTTTTTTTTGAGGGTCCTGGACCCTCTTATAAAAAGGCCGAAGGAGAAAGAAGTGTACTGGGTGTCCATCGAATCATTTGTTTGATTCAAATTCCCGGTTGCAACAAATTATCTCCGGGTTTCTAAAATCAATGCCTTTCCTGTAATCTAATTTTCAAAAGGATGCCATATGTCCTCTTTCCTTCTGCTGGTTTTGTTGAGGGTCCTGGAACCTCTGCTAAAAAGGCCTAAGGATAAATAAGTGTACTGGGTGTCTAATCAATGTTTTTTTAGACTTCACGGGTGCAACAAATTATCCCCGGGTTTCTAAAATCAATGCCTTTCCTGTAATCTATTATTCATAAGGATGCCATATGTCCTCTTTCATGCTGTTGTTTCTGTTGAGGCTCCGTGAGCCTCTTATAAAAAGGCCTAAGGATAAAGAAGTGTACTGGGTGTCCAATCAATGTTTTTTTCTATTTCCTGGTTCATATAAATGATCTCTGGGATTCTAAAATCAATGCCTTAACTGTAATCAATTGTTCACAAGGATGCCATATGTCCTCTTTCATGCTGTTGTTTCTGTTGAGGGTCCTGGAGCCTCTGTTAAAAAGGCCTAAGGATAAATATGTGTACTGGGTGTCTAATCAAGGTTTTTTTAGATTTCCCGGTTGAAACAAATTATCCCCGGGTTTCTAAAATCAATGCCTTTCCAGAAATCTATTTTTCAAAAGGATGCCATATGTCCTCTTTCCTGCTGCTGGTTTTGTTGAGGGTCCTGGAGCCTCTGCTAATAAGGCCTAAGGATAAATAAGTGTACTGGGTGTCTAATCAAGTTTTTTTAGATTTCCCGGTTGCAACAAATTATCTCTGGGTTTCTCAAATCAATGCCTTAAATGTAATTAATTGTTCAAAAGGATGCCATATGTCCTCTTTCCTTTTTTTTTTTTTTTTTTCTCTCGGTATTTTTGTTTATTTTAGAAAATTTAATGCACTTATAGGTTCACTAAGATTATGACTTTGCACACTGCCATTTTCCATGCAGCATTTTGACATGTCGTGTGATATGACTAGAAAAATGGTATGTTTTGAATCTGCTGAGCATAATAAAAAATAAAAAAAAAATAATTTAACTTGAGTTACTAACTGAAGCATGACTTCAGGAGTCAGATGTGGTCCTAGGTAGTGGTTGTTAGCAGATTCTTTTTAATGCAAATTGCAATTGCCACAGCGTGCATAAAATGTGTGTCACTAGTCTCCAAATCTTACCTTGTTTTTTTTTTAAATAAATATTTTTATTGAGGTTTGCACAGATTACAACATGAATCAGTAATACCATAACAAACTGTATGCAATTAGAAAACAATAGATAAAATCAACTCAAAGAAGTGTCTAGTTAAACCATATTTGATTAAACATCAGAAAGAGGAGCGACATGGAAACAAATCAAGACGTAATTGAATGTATAGTTAAAACCTCATTTTTTGTATTTAGGTATAGTACTGAGTCCTCTCCTCATACTAAAGGCCACTCATGGACCATATGACTCATATATTACATCTCAGAGGACTATTAGTTTATGGAACAGCCACTTATGGACCATAGTACATATAGGTATAGTTTTGTATCTGAGAGGAACAATCCAATTAATATCACGCTAGATGGGACAAATTATGAGGGAAACAATAACACAAAGAATCACTTTGGATGGGTTAGGGTACAGGGAGGTGAAATTGAAGTGGGCCAAAGGCTGCTATATAGGAGTATATTTAAGGAGGCATGTTTTGGGCTGCTAATGCATCAAGGGTGAGATGATGTTGGGATCTTGGATAAAGTCCAAAATGACATAGGAGCATGTATATATTAGTACACTGGATTAAAGAATTAATTCTCTGAACCCTCACTATCTGCAGTGGCTAAAAAGGGCTGAAATACTATAAAATACTGTATGTAAAAGTACCAATCAAAAAGAATAGGGTATAGTAGTAGCGTTCATTAAACTGGAGTGGTTTTATATGTCATCCCCAATAGCTAAGATAAACTATCCAACCTTTAAATTCCAGATCAAACAATAAAAATAACATGCCTGTTACCAGTGGGCTCTATGGTGTAAAATAACACAGGGTTTTACTTCTGTTAATCGGGCCGAGTAGTTATAAAAGGAAAATATGCAACTTTTGCTTAACAACTCGCTGGCCCATTAAAATAAATAGCAATCTCCATGAATACTCTGATTAGGCTTAGTGACCATTACGTGCAACTGTAAAATTGTACAAACATGTGATTATTACAGATTTAGTGCTCAATCTTACCCACAGAATAAATAAACTGTCAATTAATGTCAAAATATCAAACGTAGAATAAGTGGTGATGACATTAGTATTCTAACGGGGAGTAGCAGCAGGCTGCTAAGACAAATAAACAGCAATGAACTTCTTACAACTTTGTAGTACAGTGAAGCGGAAAGTGAAAGTCATATATCCAGCTCTGTGTACGGGCACTACAGACTCCCAGCTGCCCAGTAATTTGTCTGGAACTATAGAGAGTCTAGAGTCCTGGAAGCTGGAAAGTTCGCTTAGGTAGCGTCCACAACCCTCGGTTCAGATGGACAAAATAAGCCCCCAGGGTCAAACACTCCCCCACGGCTGTACTGTACCTCATCTAGTCGGCAGCTATGACTGAAGCTCCAGCCCACTCCGTATCTGTCAAGTAGTCTCGCGCTAGCCCGAGCAGTAAGCACAAGGTAAGGAAGCTGCTTTCTGAGGGGGCTGCAAGCCTCTAACTGTTCAGGTTACAATGGAGGGGTAAAGCCGTACTGAAGGAATGATGGTTTTGGGCCACAGGTATCGATAGCAGGCACCTTAATGATCTCGGTCGACCAATTGGCCCATGGGTCCAGGCTGTTATTCACGTTGAGCGGCAATGCCTGTAGCGCAATGTCCTTGACAGTGTTCTCCTTCTTTGGTTCACCGTAACATGTGTGAAAGGTGTCACAGCTTAGTTTAGGTAGACAAGCCCCAGATGCATCCCCGGTAAGAGAAAAGATGGTTGGGAAATGTGTAAACAAGGGCTGTGGCTCCCAAACACTGTGGGGTGCTCCAGTGGCGTACGGCCCTCTGGCCCTCTGTCTGTCAGGGTAAGCTGCGACTTGCTGCCAAAGTATCTGGTGTTCCACTCCTCTTGAAGGGCTCACCCCCGCACACTCAGCACCTATATGCACCGCAGCTCCCTGCTCCCAGTGAGCTGCTTGCTCCATCGCCTCTTATGTATGTGGGCCGGTACCATCTTCTGACAGGGTCAGACGGATTGTGTCAACTTTGTAGATTTCAGGTGCCTGGGTCGAGTGCTTGTGTGGTTCAGGGAAAGGTTGTGCTCCTCTTACTGCTTTAGCGCAAGCCCCCTTTAGGGATGTGAATTCCTCCTGTAGTGCTTCATGCAGGCTGAGGAAGTGCACATCTAGCATGGCTTTCACTTCATTCAGGATTATTTTGGTGTCCAGCGACATATTGGAAAGACAAAATACAGGTCTCCGTACCCGTTGATATAAGGGGTGACTAGTGCTTTTCCCTCTCTTTGTCAATAGTTGTGATTAACGAGTTGTCCAGTTACAATAGAACTGGTTTGATAACCCAGGGTCCTGGGGGGGTATATTGGCGGCAGCTTTGACAGCATTATCAGGCTAGAGAGGCCTCTCAGTCTCATGGCTAGCTGTAACGCAGTCAGCTGAGGAACATAGGTAAGCCGATATGAGTAAGGTATCTCCAGGCTCCTCTTGGATAGCCCCAGAAAGTGTGACTATGAATCCCAAAAAGAAAATTAAATTAAGGTTGAAAACTAACTCCAAAGTAACTTGTAAAACCTGGAGCTCCTCAAACACACATCCTACAGCAACAGCTATAGGCTCCGCCCCCCAAAATCTTACCTTTTTAATGCCAATTGATATTGCCACAGCTGGAACAACAGTAAATAACATGTGCGTCACCACAGTCTCCGAAGCTGTTGTCGGATGTATACGAAAACACTGATAAAGTATTCCTTTCGGGGCGCAAAGAGATGGCTACCGGAACACTCCAGAAACTTCCCAAGAGTCGCTGTCTTGTGTTTCTGGTGATGTTGGAGACATCTGGGTAGTGTACAGGGAGGCCCAAAATACTCTCCATCTCTGTGCACCACAGGACAGGACGTCCTTGTCATCCATAAGCACATGAAATTGCTTGCATTTTCCTTGCTTCAAGAAGTTCAGCTTTTGTGGTGATAGTACAGAATTAAATAAACTTTGGTTTCCTACCATACTCAAGACAATCTTGTAGTTCAAGCTTCGGACTTACTGTGGGAAACAGTGGCCTGTCCATACCAGGAAGATGATTTAGACAGAAGTAACGAGCTCTGCTTGCAGGTGACACATGTTTATCGTCAATCATCAAAGAATATGGCTGATGGCCCCTTATTCACATGTTTGTCCAGAGCCACAACATTTGCAAACAGCCAGAAGAAAGGTCAGTTCTCACCAGCCTTAAGTTGAGCTTCATTTACCAAATGCTGATATTCAAAAAATAGACAAACAGTGCCTTAAAAAACACATTTGCGATATGGATTCACCAGAGCAAGGTCATTGCAAGTACTTCCCACGATAACAAAATTAAAATGCCACAACTCCGCAATCTTCCCCTTCACATTATTATTGTCACACTCCATTGTACTCCTATGCCCAGCTCCCTGCTCTTGTTTTTGTTGAGGGTCCTGGAGCCTCTGCTAAAAAGGCCTATGGATAAAGAAGTGTACTGGGTGTCTATTCAATGTTTTTTTAGATTTCCCGGTTGCAACTAATTATCTCTGTGTTTCTAAAATCAATGCCTTTCCTGTAATCTATTATTCAAAAGGATGCCATATGTCCTCTTTCATGTTGTTGTTTCGGTTGAGGCTCCAGGACCCTCTTATAAAAAGGCCTAAGGATAAATAAGTGTAATGGGTGTCTAATCAATGTTTTTTTCTATTTCACGGTTGCAACTAATGATCTCTGGTTTTCTAAAATCAATGCCTTTCCTGTAATCTATTATTCAAAAGGATGACATATGTCCTCTTTCATGCTGTTGTTTCGGTTGAGGGTCCGGGACCCTCTTATAAAAAGGCCTAAGGATAAAGAAGAGTACTGGGTGTCCAATCAATGCTTTTTTCTATTTCCCGGGTCATATAAATGATCTCTGGGATTCTAAAATCAATGCCTTTCCTGTAATCTATTATTCAAAAGGATGACATATGTCCTCTTTCATGCTGTTGTTTCTGTTGAGGCTCCGGGACCCTCTTATTAAAAAGGCCTAAGGATAAATAAGTGTACTGGGTGTCTAATCAATGTTTTTTTCTGTTTCCCGGTTGCAACTAATGATCTCTGGGTTTCTAAAATCAATGCCTTTCCTGTAATCTATTATTCAAAAGGATGACATATGTCCTCTTTCATGCTGTTGTTTCGGTTGAGGCTCCGGGAGCCACTTATTAAAAAGGTCTAAGGATAAAGAAGTGTACTGGGTGCCCAATCAATGTTTTTTTCTATTTCCCGGGTCATATAAATGATCTCTGGGATTCTAAAATCAATGCCTTAACTGTAATCTATTATTCAAAAGGATGCCATATGTCCTCTTTCATGCTGTTGTTTCAGTTGAGGCTCCGGGACCCTCTTATAAAAAGGCCTAAGGATAAATAAGTGTAATGGGTGTCTAATCAATGTTTTTTTCTATTTCACGGTTGCAACTAATGATCTCTGGGTTTCTAAAATCAATGCCTTTCCTGTAATCTATTATTCAAAAGGATGACATATGTCCTCTTTCATGCTGTTGTTTCGGTTGAGGCTCCGGGACCCTCTTATAAAAAGGCCTAAGGATAAAGAAGTGTACTGGGTGTCCAATCAATGCTTTTTTCTATTTCCCGGGTCATATAAATGATCTCTGGGATTCTAAAATCAATGCCTTTCCTGTAATCTATTATTCAAAAGGATGACATATGTCCTCTTTCATGCTGTTGTTTTGGTTGAGGCACCGGGACCCTCTTATTAAAAAGGCCTAAGGATAAAGAAGTGTACTGGGTGTCTAATCAATGTTTTATTCTATTTCCCGGTTGCAACTAATGATCTCTGGGTTTCTAAAATCAATGCCTTTCCTGTAATCTATTATTCAAAAGGATGACATATGTCCTCTTTCATGCTGTTGTTTCGGTTGAGGCTCCGGGACCCTCTTATTAAAAAGGCCTAAGGATAAAGAAGTGTACTGGGTGTCCAATCAATGTTTTTTTCTATTTCCTGGGTCATATAAATGATCTCTGGGATTCTAAAATCAATGCCTTAACTGTAATCAATTGTTCACAAGGATGCCATATGTCCTCTTTCATGCTGTTGTTTCTGTTGAGGCTCCGGGAGCCTCTTATAAAAAGGCCTAAGGATAAAGAAGTGTGCTGGGTGTCCAATCAATGGTTTTATTTATTTCACAGTTGCAAAAAAATTATCTATGGCTTTGTAAAATCTATGCCTTACCTGTCATCTATTGTTCAAAAGGATGCCATATGTCCTCTTTCCTGCTGTTGTTTTTGTTGGGGGTCCGGAGCACTATTCTAAAAAGGCCGAAGGAGAACGACCTGTACTGTACTGGGTGTCCAATCATGTTTTTGTTTTCAATTTCACGGTTCATAATAAATATCGCCGTGTAACTAAAATCAATGCCATACCTGTACTCTGTTGTTCAAAAGGATGGCATATGTGGTGTTTCATTCTGTTGTGGTTGTTGAGGGTCGTGGCCGTGGGACAGCGTATAAAACGGCTGAAGGAGAACAACCTGTACAGCCTTGCTCCTCTTTTTAGACAGGCCAGCTCTTTGCATACATGCCCACAGACTCTGTAACGCATGCCTCTTTTAGGGAGAGGTGCAGCCATAATGCAGGGTCATAACCTCTGCCTGCAACTGTTATACTCGATTTTGCGAAAGGAAGTAACCTTACCATGGTTCCCTGCACGCACGTATTGTTGTTATATTTTGGTGAGGGTAATCATGATGGCCATGTAGACCACCACCACTGAGAGTCCTGGAAGTAACAGGGATGAGATGAAAGAGCAAAGAATAGTAGAACTTGAAACAACAGAGTTAGCCATGGGTGTTAGTGCAAGACAGCTTGGCTTTTTTTTGGCTTTGGGTGCGGCTATTCATGCAGGCTATATAGAGCTGCCACCATTCGGGGTTGTATCAGGTATTAAACTAATAAGAACAGTACTACCAAAATACAGCCAATGAAGGGCCTTATGAAGACTGAGCCAAGGTTGGATTGTAGTATTTGGTTAGGCTAATCATGATGGCCATGTAGACCACCACCGAGAGTCCTGGAAGTAACAGGGATGATGAGATGAAAGTGCTAAGAATAGTACTACTTGAAACAACAGAGTTAGCCATGGGTGTTAATCCAAGACCGCTTGGGTTTTTTTTTGTATTGGGTGCGGCTAATCATGCAGGCCATATAGAGCTGTCACCATTCGGTGTTGTATCAGCTATAAAAATAATAAGAACTGTACTATCAAAATACAGCCAATGAAGGGCCTATGAAGACTGAGCAAAGGTTGGATTGTAGTATTTTGTTCGGCTAATCATGATGGCCATGTAGACCACCCGTAACAGGGATGAAAGTGCTAAGAATATTACTAATTGAAACAACCAAGTTAACCATGGGTGTTAGTCTAAGACCACTCGGCTTTTTTTTGGGTTTGGGTGCAGCTAATCATGAAGGCCAGATAGACCTGCCACCATTTGGTGTTGTAACAGGTATTAAACTGCAAAGAACAGTACTACTTAACACAACCTACTTACCATGGGTCCCAGAGAATATGTTTGGTTATTATATTTTGTAAGGGTAATCATGCAGGCCATATAGACCTCCACCGATAGGGTGAGTATGAGTAACAGCTATTAAAATGCGAAGGACATTACTAATTAACACAACATAGTTACCATGGGTCGCAGACCAAGAGCAGATGTCTTATTATTATATTTTGTATGGGTAATCATCCAGGCCGTATAGACCTCACCAAATAGGGGGAGTTACAGAGATTAAAGTGCTAAGAATGGTAGTACTTAAAACACAACCTAGTTAAAATGGGTACCAGACTGCATGTCTTATTATTATATTTTTTCAGGGTAATCAGGCAGGCCATATAGAACACACCTGATAGGGGGGGGGGAACAGGGATTAAAGTGCTAAGAAAAGTACTAATTAACACAAGCTAGTTATCATGGGTCCAACACCGTGTGTCTTGATGTTATACTTTGTCAGGGTAATCATGCAGGCCATATAGACCTCCCTTGATAGGGGGAGTAACAGGGATTACAGTAATAAGAATAGTACTACTTAAACACAACCTAATTGCCATGGGTCCAAGACCAGATGTTTTATTATTATACTTTGTCAGGCTAATCATGCAGGCCATATAGAGCTCCAACAAAAGGGTGGGGGTAAGAGGGATTCAAGTGATAAGAAAAGTTTTACTTAACACAACAAAATTACCATGGGTCCCAGACCACGTGTCTTGTTGTTATACTTTGTCAGGGTAATCATAACCGCCATATAGACCTCCACCAATAGGGGGAGTTACAGGGCTGAAAGTGCGAAGAATAGTACTACTTAACACAACCTAGTTGGGTCCAAGAACGCATGTTTAATTATTAGACTTTATCAGGGTAATTATATATCTAACAAATCTATCTATTTCTCTTCTATCGATTCTATCTAACTATCAATCTATGTATATCTATCTATCCTATCTATCAATCTATCTTCTGTCCGGGATGTTTTGAGACAGCCACTTGTGTTTCTGACAAATTTGAAGTAGGAGGACAGAACAATCATCTTCTTCCATCTCCCGGTTCCACAAATGAAGGCCATATAGACCTCATCTGATAGGGGGAGTAACAGGTTGTAGTAAAATGTTAAGAATAGTACTACTTAACACACCACGGGTCACAGACCGCATGTCTTATTGTTATACTCTGTCAGGGAAATTATATATATTTCAAATCCATTTATTTATATATCAAATCGATCGAACTATCAAACGTATCGATCAAATGTAGATTGCATCTATTGATCGATGTAATTCGTATCTATAAAATGTATATTACATATTTTGGTTGATGTCATTCGTATCTATAAAATGTATATTGCATCTTTGATTCGATAACATTCTTATCTATCAAATGTATATTGCATCTATTGATCAATGTAATTCGTATCGATCGAATGTATATTGCATCTATTGAGCTATGTACAGTGTATCGATCATATGTATATTGCATCGATTGAGCTATGTTATCTATGTATCTATCTATCTATCTATCAAATCTATCTATCTCGTGGTTGTGCAAGTGGACTGTTTGCGGTTGATTGCGGTGCGTAATACTTGGAGTTTGCTCTGTCACTGTGATGCGGCCGTAACCCTTACACTACCTGATAGATACGACATCATAACTGATGTTTTAAAGCACGTTATTGCAAACAATTTGGGAATGTTAGTTGATTTAGGCCCATTATGGCTTAAAAGCAGACTCTGCATAAACTATGTAATTTTCCATGGGAGTTTTGCCAGGGATCCCCCTCCAGCATGCGACAGTCCAGGTGTTAGTACCCTTGAAACAACTTTTCCATCACTATTGTGGCCAGAAAGAGTCCTTGTAGGTTTTAAAGTTCGCCTGCCTATTAAATTCAATTGAATTGGGTTCGCAAACAATATCGGAAGTTCGAGTCCGCCGTTCGCGAACTAAAAATTTTAGGTTCGCGACATCACTAGTAAGCACCCACCTCACGTGTTTTTCATGTTCTGTAGGGGATTTTGAGTATATTAAAATATTGTCTAAATAGACGATGACACAGATATACAGATATACGTTGCTGGAGCATTGCTTAAGCCGAATGGCATTACATTATATTGAAAAAGTCCATAGCGCATTTTAAATGCAGTTTTCCATTTGTGTCCTTTCATGCGTATAAGGTTATAAGCCCCCTTTAAATCTAACTTTGAGTATATGATAGCTTCGTTCAGCCATTCTAGAAGTTCCGGTATTAAGGGAAGGGGATACCTATTATTAATTGTTATTTCATTTAGAGCTCTATAATCGATGATTGGTCTAATTGTTCCATATTTATTACGCACTAAAAACATTCCAGCAGCTGCTGGAGATGTTGAGTGAGAGATAAAACCTTTACGGAGATTATCATCAAGATATGACCGTAAATAAACCAATTTTTCCTGTGATAGGGGGTAGATCTTACCGTGAGATATTTGAGACCCTGGTATTATATCGATGGGGCAGTCAAACTCCCTATGTGGTGGTAGATTCTCTGCTTCTTTTAGGTCAAACACCTCTGCCAGGTCCTGATAAATTTCAGGTAGTTCATGTTCTAAAGCAGAAATTACTTGATATGGGAAACAAGTCTTTAAACAATATGATGAATCTAACGTTTTCTGTGATGTTGGCCAGTCTATACTTGGGTTGTATTTCTGTAACCAAATAAATCCTAGGATGAGTGTGTGCATGTAGATAGGAATTAAGTCAAATGAGAGGTATTCTGTATGCCCTTTGTCATTTGTTATTAATAAAGGGATTGTCTGGTTGGTTATGAGTGAACCATTAATGAGTTTAACAGAGACAGGATGTGATTTGCAAACAATAGGGATTTTATTTAGTTTAACATAGGAGGAATCAATATAGTTTCCTGAGGCCCCTGAATCGATCAAAGCATTAGAATGAACGTTTTTCTGATCCCACTGTAAAGAAAGATTGAGAGTCAGTTGTGGATTTTGTGTGAAATGTAAGATATTATGTTTGATCTGATTCTTACCCTTCTTCTGTCTTTGTAGTAATGGGCAATTGGTAACAGAATGTTGAATGTAGACAGAGGTTGTCAGATCTAGACAGAGGTTCTCAGAGGTCCATGATCCGGATGAAGTCTTCTATCAATGGCATCTTCAATCTTCTTTCTTCCGGATCCATCTTGCAGACCTTCGACGTGGAACATCCTCTTCTCCCGACGCCTACTAGCCGAATGACGGTTCCTTTAAGGGACGTCATCCAAGATGGCGTCCCTCGAATTCCGATTGGCTGATAGGATTCTATCAGCCAATCGGAATTAAGGTAGGAATATTCTGATTGGCTGATGGAATCAGCCAATCAGAATCAAGTTCAATCCGATTGGCTGATTCGATCGGCCAATCAGATTGAGCTTGCATTCTATTGGCTGTTCCGATCAGCCAATAGAATGCCAGCTCAATCTGATTGGCTGATTGGATCAGCCAATCGGATTGATCTTGATTCTGATTGGCTGATTCCATCAGCCAATCAGAATATTCCTACCTTAATTCCGATTGGCTGATAGAATCCTATCAGCCAATCGGAATTCGAGGGACGCCATCTTGGATGACGTCCCTTAAAGGAACCGTCATTCGGCTAGTAGGCGTCGGGAGAAGAGGATGTTCCGCGTCGGAGGTCTGCAAGATGGATCCGGAAGAAAGAAGATTGAAGATGCCGTTGATAGAAGACTTCATCCGGATCATGGACCTCTTCAGCTCCCGCTTGGATGAAGACTTCAGCCGGATCATGGAACTCTTCAGCCCCCCGCTTGGGCTTGGATCAGGACATCGGAGGAGCTCTTCAGGACGGATCGGTGAACCTGGTAGGGTGAAGACAAGGTAGGAAGATCTTCAGGGGCTTAGTGTTAGGTTTATTTAAGGGGGGTTTGGGTTAGATTAGGGGTATGTGGGTGGTGGGTTGTAATGTTGGGGGGGGTATTGTATATTTTTTTTTACAGGCAAAAGAGCTGAACTTCTTGGGGCATGCCCCGCAAAGGGCCCTGTTCAGGGCTGGTAAGGTAAAAGAGCTTTGAAATGTAGTAATTTAGAATAGGGTAGGGCATTTTGTTATTTTGGGGGTCTTTGTTATTTTATTAGGGGGCTTAGAGTAGGTGTAATTAGTTTAAAATTGTTGTAATATTTTTCTTAGGTTTGTAAATATTTTTTTATTTTTTGTAACTTAGTTCTTTTTTATTTTTTGTACTTTAGTTAGTTTATTTCATTGTAGTTATTTGTAGGAATTGTATTTAATTTATTTATTGATAGTGTAGTGTTAGGTTTAATTGTAGGTAATTGTAGGTATTTTATTTAATTAATTTAATGATAGTATAGTGTTAGGTTTAATTGTAACTTAGGTTAGGATTTATTTTACAGGTAATTTTGTTATTATTTTAACTAGGTAACTATTAAATAGTTCTTAACTATTTAATAGCTATTGTACCTGGTTAAAATAATTACAAAGTTGCCTGTAAAATAAATATTAATCCTAAAATAGCTACAATGTAATTATAATTTATATTGTAGCTATATTAGGGTTTATTTTACAGGTAAGTATTTTGCTTTAAATAGGAATAAGTTATTTAATAAGAGTTAATTTATTTCGTTAGATTAAAATTATATTTAATTTAGGGGGGTGTTAGTGTTAGGGTTAGACTTAGCTTTAGGGGTTAATACATTTATTATAGTAGCGGTGAGCTCCGGTCGGCAGATTAGGGGTTAATGTTTGAAGTTAGGTGTCGGCGATGTTAGGGAGGGCAGATTAGGGGTTAATACTATTTATTATAGGGTTAGTAATGCGGATTAGGGGTTAATAACTTTATAATAGTAGCGGTGCGGTCCGCTTGGCAGATTAGGGGTTAATAAGTGTAGGCAGGTGGAGGCGACGTTGTGGGGGGCAGATTAGGGGTTAATAAATATAATATAGGGGTCGGCGGTGTTAGGGGCAGCAGATTAGGAGTACATAGCTATAATGTAGGTAGCGGCGCTTTGCGGTCAGCAGATTAGGGGTTAATTATTGTAGGTAGCTGGCGGCGACGTTGTGGGGGGCAGGTTAGGGGTTAATAAATATAATACAGGGGTCGGCGGTGTTAGGGGCAGCAGATTAGGGGTACATAAGTATAACGTAGGTGGCGGTCGGCAGATTAGGGGTTAAAAAAATTTAATAGAGTGGCGGCGATGTGGGGGGGCCTCAGTTTAGGGGTACATAGGTAGTTTATGGGTGTTAGTGTACTTTAGAGTACAGTAGTTAAGAGCTTTATGAACCGGCGTTAGCCCAGAAAGCTCTTAACTACTGACTTTTTTCCTGCGGCTGGAGTTTTGTCGTTAGATGTCTAACGCTCACTTCAGCCACGACTCTAAATACCGGAGTTAGAAAGATCCCATTGAAAAGATAGGATACGCAATTGACGTAAGGGGATCTGCGGTATGGAAAAGTCGCGGCTGAAAAGTGAGCGTCAGACCCTATTTTGAGTGACTCCAAATACCGGAGTGAGCCTAAAACCAGCGTTAGGAGCCTCTAACGCTGGTTTTCACGGCTAACGCCAAACTCCAAATCTAGGCCAAAATGTTACACTTGTACTAGAGATTAGCGAATAAGCTATGGTATACAGTAAAATCTATGGTTTAATATTAAAACACGATAAACAACAGAGTGAGATTATGCATATATAACAAATAATACTTAGCACAGCTAAGTCTAATCGGTAAGACTTAGAAAAAAGATTGGCCTATCAGTAAAGAAAAAATGGGGGGGGTGAAACTAGGGAGGAAGTCAAGTGTCCACAAAAAAATGAGGGAAGCAAACTTGCTTTAGCTATACAAATAAAGGACCATACACCAATCAGCAACACCTGGACGTTTAGCCAAGATAAGAATAAAATTGAGAGAATCATAAAGAGACACTGGAACATCCTTAAAGAAGACAACATCATTGTGGACAAATTAAGCAATAAACCACATTTCATATTCAAGAAAACCAAAAATCCCAAAACAATTCTGGCCCTAACCGTCATGAGAAGTAAGCCCAACCTTATCAAAGGAGTCCAAGGTGATATACGCATCATATATCACAAAAGAAAGTTTTAAAGTTAATCAAAAGGAGTAATGTATGCAAATTTGTATGCAAATTAATATGACCCTGGGGAAGTCTCCCTATGGGTGATTGGGGAAACCAGACACACTTGCCCAGTGTGCTTAGAGGAATGTGGCTGCACCTCACTGACGAGGCCCATAGGAGTCCGAAACGATCGTCTGGGGCTGTCATGTTCCTTGTTCAGAGGAGAATTGCGTAGTATTTCGGGGCGGGACTGACCTTACTTGGTGGGATCAGACTGATATACTTAAGGAAAGTTTTCTTTTGTGAAAAGCACACTGGTCTAAAAGAGGCTGCTTCTGGGTGGTAAATCACAATAGAACTAGCTAATGAGCTGTTGTTCATTCCTGGTAGAGCGCTTCTCTCTTTGTATGCAAATTAATTTGACCCTGGGGAAGTCTCCCTATGGGTGATGGGGGAAACCAGACATGGACTCCTTGCCCAGTGTGCTTAGAGGCATGTGTCTGCACCTCACTGACAAGGCCCATAGGAGGCCGAAACTATCATCTGGGGTTGTCATGTTCCTTGTTCAGAGGAGAATTGCTTGGCAGGATCAGACTGATATACTTAAGGAAAGTTTTCCTTTGTGAAAAGGACACTGGTCTAAAAGTGGCTGCTTCCGGGTGGTAAATCGCCATAGAACTAACTGATGAGCTGTTGTTCGTTCCTGGTAGAGCGCTTCTCTCTTTGTATGCAAATCAATATGTTTCATAGTGTACCTTCTAGCCTTTCCCATGATACAACAAGCGTATAGTTTCTTTCTAGGCAAGTTTTTATAAAATATTAGCTGACACAGCAATTTCTATTGACATCTGATGTATAACTGGTCTCAAAAGTTTATACAGACATTGCCCTTATTTTGATACGCATAACTATTATCATTTATTATTATTCACAGGGCTTGTTGGCATTGTTCAATACACTAGCCACAACCTAAATCATCGATATCCCTTATTGAGACTGTCAGCATCTTCATATTCATATTCAGTTAGAAACCACATTGCCCTTTTCAAAAATGGCGGAATAAGCCATAATGACATTTTAATAACCCACCGTTTCATTGTTGTACGTTTTATCCCTTATTAATTTTAAAACAAATCAATTTACTAAGCACATTCTCAATGACATCAATTTTTCAATGGGTCTGTATAATCAAACTATCTAAACTCCAGCACTAGCGTATAATCGTCGGATGAGATGTGACACGTAATAACTCCACACACCCCTCACACTTGATTGGCTAAACAATCCTTTAAGTATTTTTGAACACTCACAGCTGGTATAGTCTTGACAAAGGCCTCATTGTAGGCAGAAACACGTAGACATCCATGGTGAATGACATACCAGCCCGAGTTCTTGTGGTGAGCACATTTCCTAATATAGCCATTTTATCGTTATCACTTTGTGCAGTATTTTTTTGTTGTTCTTTCCACAGGTTATCCTATAGGATTTTTGGACAATATTTTTTCACTTTGGATTTCCCAAGAAACAGACCACACTTACTTTAATCAAGCGGATCGCACCTCCCCCCACTGGGGACATAAACTTTTGATTCCTTTTACTTTTTGGGACTCTTTAAATCAGAAACTTTACTTTCAAAAACTATCAAAAGCAAGTTTACTTCCCTCATTTTTTGTGGACACTTGACTTCCTCACTAGTATCACCCCCCCCCCCCCCCATTTTTTCTTTATTGATTGGCCAATCTTTTTTCTAAGTCTTAGTGATTAGACTTAGCTGTGCTAAGTATTATTTGTTATATATGCATAATCTCACTCTGTTGTTTATCGTGTTTTAATATTAAACCATAGATTTTACTGTGTACCATAGCTTATTCGCTAATCTCTAGTACAAGTGTCACATGTCTTTTTGTATACAGCTATACTGTTACTATTTGCCAGCTAAAAATACCAGACAAAATTCCCTGTTTGCCAGCTACTATTGTTGATATTTACCCTTATCACTGTTGCTATTTGCCACAGCTATAACACATGTATTTAAGTTATCAGCATACATACTAGTCAATATTTCTTTACTGATTTTGTTGCTGCATACTCTAGCAGCTTTTACCCTATATCGTTTGTTTCTTATTCACTTCCATTCTATTGATTGTTGCAACATTTTATCCTTCTTATTGTAACTTAAGTGCCTCTTATTCAAATGTAAAATAGTCTTACTGTATCTATTTTTTCTACTTTATCATTACCAGTTGTACCCTTTTTCTTGTATCTCCATATAGACATTTGTGAGATAACGTATTTTTATAGTATACTTAAGCCTCATTTTGAGGCGCTCCTTCATTCCTACATTTAAAAGTAACAATGCCACCTGCCTACCTTATGGTTATATCCGAAGAACTTTCATACATACTCTCGGCTATGTATGAAAGAGGTCCTAACGCTGCTTTTTTATGCCCGCTGCTATTACGAGTCTTGCAGGTATAGGGGCACCGCACACTTCTTTGGCCATACCGCAAAACGACTTACGAAAACTTTGTAAAGTCTTTTTTCTATGGGACTTCCATAGCGCCGGTATTACGAGTCTGTCCTGGGAGGCCAAAAAGTGAGCAGTACACCCTACCCTGTCAAGAGTCCTAAAGCATTTAAAAGTCAGTAGTTAAGAGTTTTATGGTACAACGCTGTAACATAAAACTCATAACTAAAGTGCTAAAAAGTACACTAACACCCATAAACTACCTATTAACCCCTAAACCGAGGCCCTCCCGCATCGCAAACACTAAAATAAAATTTTTAACCCCTAATCTGCCGCTCCGGACACCGCTGCCACCTACATTATATTTATGAACCCCTAATCTGCTGCCCCCAACATCACCAACACCTACATTATATTTATTAACCCCTAATCTGCTGCCCCCAATGTCACCGCAACCTACCTACACTTATTAACCCCTAATCTACCGCCTCCAACTTCACTGCCACTATAATAAATGTATTAACCTCTAAACCTAAGTCTAACCCTAACCCTAACACCCCCTAACTTAAATATAATTAAAATAAATCTAACTAAAAATTCCTAACATTACCAAAATAATTCCTATTTAAAACTAAATACTTACCTTTAAAATAAACCCTAAGCTAGCTTCAATATAACTAATAGTTACATTGCATCTATCTTAGGGTTTATTTTTATTTTACAGGCAAATTTGTATTTATTTTCACTAGGTAGAATAGTTATTAAATAGTTATTAACTATTTAATAACTACCTAGCTAATATAAATACAAAAGTACATATAAAATAAAACCTAACCTAAGTTACAATAACACCTAACACTACACTATAATTAAATAAATTAACTAAATTAAATACAATTACCTAAATTAAATTAGCTAAAGTACAAAAAAATCAAACACTAAATTACAAAAAATAATAAACAAATGACAAGATATTTAAACTAATTACACCTAATCTAATAGCCCTATCAAAATAAAAAAAGCCTCCCCAAAATAAAAAAAAACATAGCCTAAACTAAACTACCAATAGCCCTTAAAAGGGTCTTTTGTGAGGCATTGCCCCAAAGTAATCAGCTCTTTTACCAGTAAAAATAAATAAATACAAACAACCCCCCAACAGTAAAACCCACCACCCACACAACCAACCCCCCAAATAAAATACTATCTAAAAAAAACCTAAGCTCTCCATTGCCCTGAAAAGGGCATTTGGATGGGCATTTTCCTTAAAAGGGCAATTAGCTCTTTTGCGGCCCAAAGTCCCTAACCTAAAAATAAATCCCACCCAATACACCCTTAAAAAAACCTAACACTAACCCCCTGAAGATCGACTTACTGTTCTGAAGATCTGACATCCATCATCAAGGAAGTGGCAGAAGTCTTCATCCAACTGGTTTGAAGTCCTCAACGAAGCCCGGAGAAGTCTTCATCCAAGCCGGGCAAAGTGGTCCTCCAGACAGGCAGAAGTCTTCATCCAGACGGCATCCTCTTCATCCGACAACTAAAGACGAATGAAGACACCTTCAAGTGACGTCATCCAAGATGGCGTCCCTTAGATTCCGATTGGCTGATAGAATTCTATCAGCCAATCGGAATTAAGGTAGAAAAAACCTATTGGCTGATGCAGTCAGCCAATAGGATTGAAGTTCAATCCTA
This sequence comes from Bombina bombina, assembly GCF_027579735.1. Lineage (NCBI taxonomy): Eukaryota > Metazoa > Chordata > Amphibia > Anura > Bombinatoridae > Bombina > Bombina bombina. The sequence goes on along the minus strand of NC_069505.1, from coordinate 190,136,972 downwards.
TTGGCTGATCCAATCAGCCAATAGGATTGAGCTTGCATTCTATTGACTGATTGGAACAGCCAATAGAATATGAGCTCAATCTTATTGGCTGATTGCATCAGCCAATAGGATTTTTCTACCTTAATTCCGATTGGCTGATAGAATTCTATCAGCCAATAAGAATCTAAGGGACTCCATCTTGGATGACATCACTTAAAAGGTACCTTCATTCGCCTTTAGTCGTCAGATGAAGAGGATGCTCCGCGTCGGATGTCTTGAAGATGAAGCCGCTCTGTGTCGGATGGATGAAGATAGAAGATGCCGTCTGGATGAAGATTTCTGCCCATCTGGAGAATCACTTCTGCCCGGCTTGGATGATGACTTCTCCCGGCTTCGTTGAGGACTTCAACCCGGTTGGATGAAGACTTCTGCTGCTTCCTTGAGGATGGATGTCGGATCTTCAGAACAGTAAGTCGATCTTCAGGGGGTTAGTGTTAGGTTTTTTTAAGGGTGGGTTTTATTTTTAGGTTAGGGACTTTGGGCTGCAAAAGAGCTAACTGCCCTTTTAAGGGCAATGCCCATACAAATACCCTTTTCATGGCAATGGGGAGCTTAGGTTTTTTTAGATAGTATTTTATTTGTGGGGTTGGTTGTGTGGGTGGTGGGTTTTACTGTTGGGGGGTTGTTTGTATTCATTTATTTTTTACAGGTAAAAGAGCTGATTACTTTGGGGCAATGCCCCGCAAAAGGCCATTTTAAGGGCTATTGGTAGTTTAGTTTAAGCTAGGGGTTTTTTTATTGGGGGGGGGGGCTTTTTTATGTTGATAGGGCTATTAGATTAGGTGTAATTAGTTTAAATATCTTGTCATTTGTTTATTATTTTCTGTAATTTAGTGTTTGTTTTTCTTTGTACTTTAGCTAATTTAATTTAGGTAATTGTATTTAATTTAGTTAATTTATTTAATTGTAGTGTAGTGTTAGGTGTTATTGTAACTTAGGTTAGGTTTTATTTTAAAGGTACTTTTCTATTTATTTTAGTTAGGTAGTTATTAAATAGTTAATAACTATTTAATAACTATTCTACCTAGTTAAACATACATTTTATTTCCCTATAGGAATCAATAGGGCTGCGTTAGGGAGCTTTACGCTGCTTTTTTGCAGGTGTTAGACTTTTTCTCAGCCGGCTCTCCACCGTTGATTCCTATGGGGAAATCGTGCACGAGGATGTATGACCAGCTCACCGCTGACTTACGCAGCGCTGGTATTGGAGTGCGGTAAGGAGCAAAATTTTGCTCTACGCTCACTTCTTGTCTTTCAACGCCGGGTTTATAAAATCTGTAATACCAGCACTGTAGGAAAGAGAGCGGTGAGAGAAAACTGCTCGTTAGCACTGCACAGCTCAAAACGAAAAACTCGTAATCTATCCGTTAGATTTCTTTACATAATTTGGTTCTGAAAAACTGGACTCAGTTGTGACACACCTAGTCCCACTAGTAGATATGACTCACACAAATCAGTGGTTTTTACCTCTGCCTCCATACATTTTTAATCTCAAGATATGGTTCTTGGGCTCCTACAATTTATCACCTAGATTACGAGTTTTACGGTAACAGGGGTGAGGTGCTAACGAGCAGATTTCCCTCACCACTCACCTACAGACAACCCTGGTATTCCATTTTTTATTTATTTTTTAACCCGGCGTTAGCCGCAAAAAAGGGAGCGGAGAGCAAAATTTAGCTCTACATCTCACCTCAATACCAACGCTGCTTACGGTAGCGGTGAGCTGGCAAAACTATTTTTATTATTCCTGAGGTGCTCACCCCAACGTGTTCTCAAACACCTACTAGTACGCCCACAATATTGCTTGCCACATACGCAGGTAATAAGATAAATAACAGAAATGCTTTCGCATTTTATTCTAGTTCTAATAGGAAACACTTCTCCTGTAACATTGGATTTAAAACTAGTATCCTTTTGGCTAATATATTTGCATGTTAAACATCTATTTTAGCACATTTAAAGACCCTTTTTTTGAGATTTAAAAAACCTAAAGACTCCCTAGACTTTTTGGGATCCCTCAAAACTTTTTTTGTGGCAACCACCTTACTTGGAGCTAGGGAATGTTTTATGGTAGGAGCCCTTCTGAATACACAAAGCGGTTTTTCACCCGCTATTTCTTTCAATATTGTGTAATTTTGTAAAATAGGCCAATATTTCTCTATATTGATTTGGCTGCTTTCCAATAGATCCTCTTTTTTTATACATTTAGAGTTATACATGGGAATGCACTTAGAGCATCCAGTATTTATGCACATTTGTGGCCATTTAAATATTAATAATAATACAAAAGTTGGGAAAGAACCAACCAAAGTAGGGGTTTAAATAATAAGCACTCTTATGATACTGACTAATTAAAATCTATATGCTTTATTAATATACATTAAAATAAAGAGAGAATAAACATTCTCAGGTAGTACATCGTCACAATAAGAGCAATAATGTGCTCTCACCCCCCTGTTTCCTGGCCGATATCTGCAGCTTCAGGTGACAGGGGTGAAAGACACAGACTAAAGTGCCTAAAATAACAAATGCATTTTGGCTAAGCAGCTTTTATCAATGTTAGCGAAATAGGCAAACCGAAACCCGGGTGCCACCCGGTAATATACACAGAGTAAACCTAAGCCTAACCAATCAGATGGCATCCATTAAAACAACGCCCTCCCATCCACCAACCCGATAGCAAAAGCCATTGAGCCAATCAGTACTTCCGTTTAATGACCCAGCCCCTTGGTAGTCAAATCATGTGTCCATAAGGAATAGGGACGTGTACTAGTTAGCATTGCTTATCATTATTGGTTGGTAACATGCGGTGAGGGGCGGGGTCCACTTGTTGTTATAGTTACGGAGCATTTTTAGACTGATCGTATACCCTCCTCATGGTAATCATAGTCAGAGATACCTATGCGTAGCTTGTCAGAGGCAATATCAGGTCCCCATCTAATATACTGCAAAGCGCACCTGTATGTTACATATCATGAACACAGTATCATATACGTAGGTCTGAATTCCATCTGTGCCTGCAATTAACGTGTATAACATATTCTAAATGCTGACAGCTCTCACTATCAGCCATTACTTCTGTGATCCTTACAGTACGATCAGTGTTGAAACGACTAACGGTCCACGAATGGATTGTTAACCCCATTAGTGTCAGAATCTACCATGATAGATATGAATGGTATTGTTCCTTGGTTATGCACAGTATTTACTGTGCTTCTCATTATATGAGTCTTATCCCAGTTACGTTAACCTTATATGCTACAATTTCAAGTGTAGACTAGTAGTACTTGTTCTGCGCTACCCCAAATCGATATGAAAACCCACCCATCTATCGCTATATGGGTTAGATTTATCATAAAGGGGTACCTCAAACAAGTCCTTACACAGTTACTAAATATGGTCATTATTGGGTATGTGGACTCTGATAGCCAAAATCTAAGGAAACTCATATCCATTTTAACGTGTCCAATAATATATGTGAGGTTTGGCTTTTTTGGTTAGTGTGTTTTGGGCAGCACAATTTTGTGGCAGAATGGTCTAACAATAGTGAGAGTTAAGACATGAATGTATGATAAACATTACATATCCTACATACGTCATTATAGGATGTAATCTCGTAAATCATCATGGGAAAAACTATCACTATTGATTCCATAAACTCCCTATAATCCCCCTCCCCATATCACCACTGCGGGTGTATGATGATAACCATGTTCATGAGAACTTAAATTCATGTAGATAGACACTGTCATGTATTAGGCTAATCTTTAAATACCAATACCAACATGGCTCAATATTTAATGAGTGAAATTAACACAAGATATAGAGTTCAAAAATATGTATCCATATATGCTCTTATGTATTATGGCTTGTGCTAAAAAACCTGATGGTAATGGTTAGGGGAGGGGGGGTTAATGGAGTAGCTACCACAATTTGACACACGTTAGAGAAAATTTAGAGAAAATCTTTTAAGGTATCAGAACCAAATTTGAGAAATGATTGTAATTTACAGAAACACCCAGTAGTTATTAGCTTCATTCATGCCATTTGGCATGACAGTGTTCAATTTAAAAATCCAATTAGTCTCCTTTTGGAGTAGGATTTTTTCACAATCCCCACAATCTTATACCTGACTTGATTTGTTCTAATCCCCAGCATTTAAAAGTTGAGGGTTTACTTGTGTGGTATCTGAGGAAGTGCCTAGCAACACTAGTAATTTGTTTGCCCTTATCAAGATCTTTTAGGGCATTGCGTATGTTGCTGAGATGTTCAGTCACTCTGGTACCCAATTTTCGAGTAGTCATGCCAACATAGTAGATGTTACACGAACATGAGAGACAGTATATTACATCAGTACTTTGACAGTTTATGTGTGTTTTGATATACCATGTTTTATTAAATCTGTCTTTCATCTTCTCCTTCTTCATCATGTATTGGCATACTTTGCACACAGGGGATGGAACCTTTATATTTAGGAGCTTTTCTAGCATTCCTATTAAAGTGACTGGAAGTCAAGTTGTCAGTGAGATTTCTGGCCCTTCTAAATGTAAACTAGGGCTGCGCGGGTAATATTTCTTGTAATTTCTCATCACTTTTCAAAATGTGCCAGTGATTTTTAATTATTGTTGTTATTATTTCACTTTGGCAATTGAAAGTCGTAATAAATCTCAAGGTTTCTGATGCCTGATGCTCTTTAGGTTTCAGGAGATCACGCTTGTCTTTCTGTAGGGCTCTATGGTACGCTCAGGCCAAGAGTTTTTTTGAATAGCCACGTTTGAGGAGTCTCTTCCTCAGATCATCTGCAACTTTTTTGAAAGAGCTCTGGGTAGTACAATTCCTCCTTAGCCTGACGTATTCTCCATAAGGGAGACATCTAATAGTCGAGGGATGATGGTGGCTAGTGGCATGTAGTATATTGTTTGTTGCTGTTTGTTTTCTGAATGCCTCAGTTCTTAAACCATCTTCTCCCTTATGTATGGTCAGATCAAGAAATTCAACTTTTTCTGTCCTAGTTTTGTACATCAAAAAGAGCCGAAAGGGATTGGTATTCAGTGATTTGAACAAGTCCTCCAGTTATTCTGGTGGTCCCTCCCATAAAAACAAGATGTCGTCTATATACCTTGGTTGGTTCTTTCCCAACTTTTTGTATTATTATCAGTAAGGTTTTAGGGGGTAGCAGCGGACTTTGTGTCCATTATTCCCTATAAGACTCTTGTAACGTGTGCCAGCGATATTAACCCCTTCTTTTCCATTTAAATATTAAGAAATATTTTAATATGAGAGTTTAGTATAGTTATAACTACTGCCCCACTACTCTGAATGCACCTGAAACTGTCTGATTTCAGAAACTAAGCAGGGTCAGGCCTGGCCAGTACCTGGATGGGGGGATTTGTGAATTCTCCAAGTGAGTACATACATTCTATATGCATGCACATATCCTATATAGTATGTATTTATATTTTAGGAGCTTTGTGTTTTTAGAAGGCCTTTGCATTAAACATATTGTTTAGGCACATTTTCTATTACATATCTGTTACATTAATTATTTTAATAGGATGTTTGAGATTTTTTACTTTTCTTTTTAGGTGATGCGCTGTGTTTATATTATATGTGTGTGTATATATGTTTTGTGTGACTGCAATTTGAGCCCAATCAAGTTATATATGCATGGCAGCAGAATGCTTTATGAGTGCAATTTGCCAGATTTGTGTATTGTTCACAATCAGGATTGTTACAGCTAAACACGGTTATAATATAACACTGCACTATTTTGCTGTCATGCTTATGAATTTGTGAGGTATAGTTTCATGGCAAACATCTCTATTAATTAATATATATGCACTATATAATAAACCCCAATAGATTAAAGGGACACTAAACCCAAAATTTTTATTTCATGTTTTAGGGAGAGAATATGATTTTAAACAACATTCCAATTTACTTCTATTATCTAATTTACTTATTTTTTTAGATATCCTTTATTGAAGAAATATCAATGCACATGGATGAGCCAATGATATGAGGCATTGATGTGCAGCCACCAATCAGCAGCTACTGAGGCTATCTGGATATGCTTTTCAGCAAAGAATATCCAGAGAATGAAGCAAATTAGATAATAGAAGTAAACTAGAAAATTGTTTAAAATTGCATGCTCTTTCTAAATCAAGAAAGAAAAAAATTGGGTTTCATGTCCCTTCAAGGATAACAGGGGGTTAATGGATAGTGAGCCTCAGAGGAGATTAATCACCTGTTTTCCTCTGCTCACACAGCAGTAGCCAATATATCATTAAGGTCATATGCACATGATTCTTCTATGTCATTGGATAATTTTTAAACATTGTATATTTGTTAAATGCTTTATATATGATGTGATGTTCATTTATTTTATTCACTGCCTGAGGAAAGAGTGCCGTAAACACTTTGAAACACGTTGCAGATTATATTTAAAGGGACATAATACTCATATGCTAAATCACTTGAAACTGATGCAGCATAACTGTAAAAAGCTAACAGGAAAATATCACCTGAGCATCTCTATGTAAAAAAGGAAGATATTTTACCTCACAATCTCCTCAGCTCAGCAGAGTAAGTTCTGTGTAAAAAGTTATACTCAGCTGCTCCCAGCTGCAGGGAAAAAAATAAAATAAATGAAGAAATGAACAGCAGCCAATCAGCATCAGCAGTGCTGAGGTCATGTACTCTTTTACTGTGATCTCATGAGATTTGACTTAACTCTCATGAGAATTCATAGTAAACTTCCTTTACCTGATTGGTGAAATAAGATGAGAGTGCACGAGGCTCATCCTTTCGGCTGTCCCAGGACAGACATACTAATATGCTGCTTAGAAGTCATTTACAATGGGATGTGGCTACTGAGAAACTTTTGAAGTAAAATATCTTTCTTTTTTACATAGAGATGTTCAGGTGATATTTTCTAGTCAGCTTTTTACAGCTTTACTGCATCACTTTCAAGTGTTTAAACATTTGGGTATTATGGCCCTTTAAGTTTTAAATATATATTTCTTTCAATAAATAGTCCTCTATGCACCTGTCTGCCTCAGTGAGCTAGCTGGTGGGCTCTTATTAACCCAGCTTGTCTGACTTACACTGCAATATAGTGCACCACTTTTGTGAGTATATTCTTTGGACGGTCTTTGGGATTTATCTCTATTTTGTAGTGATTTCATGCACTATTGGAGCACCCTTCCCCCTCCCTCCTTGCATTTTATTTCGCAGCAACCATTGGTATATCAATGATCTGGAGTGAGCCAGCTGGTGGGCTCTGATCCATCCAGCCTGCCTGACTTGTACTGCCACATCGTGCGCCGATTTTGTGAGTATCATTCTGTAGAGTGATGTATTGATACAATTTCCAACAATTTTTGTGATCTTCTGCACCATTGAGCGCCTTTTTCTGTTTGTTCATATTTGCTGTTACCATTGTTGCAGGTGTATAAATTGTAGCATTTCCTGTTACTGATCAAGCATGACTAAGGATTGAATTTTCCGAAATGTGTATTTGTATGCTGGTGACCATCTTGTGAAATAAAGATCATTTTAACCTGAGAGGTGCTGCTGGACATTGTTGTTTCTTGAAATCGTTAAAGGGACAGTCTACACCATGGTCATCTTATGTCATGCGGCAGGAACGGTAAAAATGTTATTTTAAAATGATTATTGTTTCTGGCCACTTTAAAATAGCTGCCAAGCTCAGCCCACTGATGACATCATGATCTGGGCTGCATATGGCATCCAATCACAAAAGGCTCACTAGTTGGATTCAATAGACTGTCAATGCTATTCAGCAGAGTGCCTAGATTCAGCCCAGACTGTGATGTCATTAACTAGCGATTACATGTGATTAAATCTCTTGTTAATTTTCTAAAAGTACCTCAAATGCCCTCAAAATAGAGGGCATTATAGTTTTTTATTAAAAAAATTAGCATAATTTTTTTTAATTAAAAAAAAAATGCACTAGGCAGACTAGACCACAATGTGTATATATATATATATATATGATTATACACATACCTCTAAATATTTATGTGTTATTATGTGTATATACATATATCAACACATAAGTATATATGTATATAGTCATATACATAAATATTTAAAAATGTTGTCCATCGCTCTGCTACTTGCCCCCCTTCGCTGCATGAGGTTCTGATGCCATCTGTGTATAATATCATGTAAAAAAATCATACAGTGTATAATATCATCTCAATCGTACAGTGTATATTATCATGTAAATCATACAATGTATAATATCATGTAAATAATACAGTGTATAATATCATGTAAATCATACAGTGTATAATATCATGTCAATTGTACAGTGTATATTATCATGTAAATCATACAATGTATAATATGATGTAAATAATATAGTGTATAATATCATGTAAATCATACAGTGTATAATATCATGTAAATAATACAGTGTATAATATCATGTAAATCATACAGTGTATAATATCATGTCAATTGTACAGTGTATATTATCATGTAAATCATACAATGTATAATATCATGTAAATAATACAGTGTATAATATCATGTAAATCATACAATGTATAATATCATGTAAGTAATACAGTGCATAATATCATGTAAATAATACAGTGTGTATCAAGTAAATATACAGTGTATAATATCATGTAAATAGTACAGTGTATAATATCATGTAAATAATACAGTTTATAATATCATGTAAATAGTACAGTGTATACTATCATGTAAATAATACAGTGTATAATATCATGTAAATAATACAATGTATAATATCATATAAATAATACAGTGTATAATATCATGTAAATAGTACAGTGTATAATATCATGTAAATCATACAGTTTATAATATCATGTAAATAGTACAGTGTATACTATCATGTAAATAATACAGTGTATAATATCATGTAAATAATACAGTGTATACTATCATGTAAATAATACAGTGTATAATATCATGTAAATAATACAGTGTATACTATCATGTAAATCCTACAGTGTATAATATCATGTAAATAATACAGTGTATACTATCATGTAAATAGTACAGTGTATACTATCATGTAAATAATACAGTGTATACTATCATGTAAATAGTACAGTGTATACTATCATGTAAATAATACAGTGTATAATATCATGTAAATAATACAGTGTATACTATCATGTAAATCATACAGTGTATAATATCATGTAAATAATACAGTTTATAATATCATGTAAATAGTACAGTGTATACTATCATGTAAATAGTACAGTGTATACTATCATGTAAATAGTACAGTGTATAATATCATGTAAATAATACAGTGTATACTATCATGTAAATAGTACAGTGTATACTATCATGTAAATCATACAGTTTATAATATCATGTAAATAGTAAAGTGTATACTATCATGTAAATAGTACAGTGTATACTATCATGTAAATAGTACAGTGTATACTATCATGTAAATAATACAGTATATTATATCATGTAAATAGTAAAGTGTATACTATCATGTAAATAGTACAGTGTATACTATCATGTAAATAGTACAGTGTATACTATCATGTAAATCATACAGTTTATGATATCATGTAAATAATACAGTGTATACTATCATGTAAATAGTACAGTGTATAATATCATGTAAATAATACAGTGTATAATATCATGTAAATAGTACAGTGTATACTATCATGTAAATAGTACAGTGTATAATATCATGTAAATAGTACAGTGTATAATATCATGTAAATAGTACAGTGTATACTATCATGTAAATCATACAGTGTATACTATCATGTAAATAATACAGTGTATAATATCATGTAAATAGTACAGTGTATAATATCATGTAAATAATACAGTGTATAATATCATGTAAATCATACAGTGTATAATATCATGTAAATAATACAGTGTATAATATCATGTAAATCATACAGTGTATACTATCATGTAAATAGTACAGTGAATAATGTCATGTAAATAATACAGTGTATACTATCATGTAAATAGTACAGTGTATACTATCATGTAAATAGTACAGTGTATACTATCATGTAAATAGTACAGTGTATAATATCATGTAAATAATACAGTGTATAATATCATGTAAATAATACAATGTATAATATCATGTAAATAGTACAGTGTATAATATCATGTAAATCAAACAGTGTATAATATCATGTAAATAGTACAGTGAATAATATCATGTAAATAATACAGTGTATACTATCATGTAAATAATACAGTGTATAATATCATGTAAATCATACAGTGTATAATATCATGTAAATAGTACAGTGTATACTATCATGTAAATAGTACAGTGTATACTATCATGTAAATCATACAGTGTGTAATATCATGTAAATCATACAGTGTATAATATCATGTAAATAATACAGTGTATAATATCATGTAAATCCTACAGTATATAATATCATGTAAATAATACAGTGTATAATATCATGTAAATAGTACAGTGTATAATATCATGTAAATAGTACAGTGTATACTATCATGTAAATAATACAGTGTATAATATCATGTAAATAGTACAATGTATACTATCATGTAAATCATACAGTGTATAATATCATGTAAATAATACAGTATATTATATCATGTAAATAGTAAAGTGTATACTATCATGTAAATAGTACAGTGTATACTATCATGTAAATAGTACAGTGTATACTATCATGTAAATAGTACAGTGTATAATATCATGTAAATAATACAGTGTATAATATCATGTAAATAGTACAGTGTATACTATCATGTAAATAGTACAGTGTATACGATCATGTAAATAGTACAGTGTATAATATCATGTAAATAATACAGTGTATAATATCATGTAAATAGTACAGTGTATAATATCATGTAAATAATACAGTGTATAATATCATGTAAATAGTACAGTGTATACTATCATGTAAATCATACAGTTTATAATATCATGTAAATAATACAGTGTATACTATCATGTAAATAATACAGTGTATACTATCATGTAAATCATACAGTGTATACTATCATGTAAATAGTACAGTTTATAATATCATGTAAATAGTACAGTGAATAATATCATGTAAATAATACAGTGTATACTATCATGTAAATAATACAGTGTATAATATCATGTAAATAATACAGTTTATACTATCATGTAAATAATACAGTGTATAATATCATGTAAATAATACAGTGTATACTATCATGTAAATAATACAGTGTATACTATCATGTAAATAATACAGTGTATACTATCATGTAAATAGTACAGTGTATACTATCATGTAAATCATACAGTTTATAATATCATGTAAATAATACAGTGTATAATATCATGTAAATAATACAGTTTATAATATCATGTAAATAGTACATTGTATACTATCATGTAAATAGTACAGTGAATAATGTCATGTAAATAATACGGTGTATAATATCATGTAAATAATACAGTGTATAATATCATGTAAATAGTACAGTGTATACTATCATGTAAATAATACAATGTATAATATCATGTAAATAATACAGTGTATACTATCATGTAAATAATACAGTGTATAATATCATGTAAATAATACAGTGTATACTATCATGTAAATAATACAGTGTATAATATCATGTAAATAATACAGTGTATAATATCATGTAAATAATACAGTGTATACTATCATGTAAATCATACAGTGTATAATATCATGTAAATAATACAGTGTATACTATCATGTAAATCATACAGTGTATAATATCATGTAAATAATACAGTGTATACTATCATGTAAATAGTACAGTGTATACTATCATGTAAATAATACAGTGTATACTATCATGTAAATAATACAGTGTATACTATCATGTAAATAATACAGTGTATAATATCATGTAAATAGTACAGTCTATAATATCATGTAAATAGTACAGTGTATAATATCATGTAAATCATACAGTGTATAATATCATGTAAATAATACAGTGTATACTATCATGTAAATAATACAGTGTATACTATCATGTAAATCATACAGTGTATAATATCATGTAAATAATACAGTTTATAATATCATGTAAATAGTACAGTGTATACTATCATGTAAATAGTACAGTGTATACTATCATGTAAATAGTACAGTGTATAATATCATGTAAATAATACAGTGTATACTATCATGTAAATAGTACAGTGTATAATATCATGTAAATAATACAGTTTATAATATCATGTAAATAGTAAAGTGTATACTATCATGTAAATAGTACAGTGTATACTATCATGTAAATAGTACAGTGTATACTATCATGTAAATAATACAGTATATTATATCATGTAAATAGTAAAGTGTATACTATCATGTAAATAGTACAGTGTATACTATCATGTAAATAGTACAGTGTATACTATCATGTAAATAATACAGTGTATAATATCATGTAAATAATACAGTGTATACTATCATGTAAATAATACAGTGTATACTATCATGTAAATAGTACAGTGTATACTATCATGTAAATAATACAGTGTATACTATCATGTAAATCATACAGTGTGTAATATCATGTAAATAATACAGTGTATAATATCATGTAAATAATACAGTGTATACTATCATGTAAATAATACAGTGTATAATATCATGTAAATAATACAGTGTATAATATCATGTAAATAATACAGTGTATAATATCATGTAAATAATACAGTGTATACTATCATGTAAATAATACAGTGTATACTATCATGTAAATAATACAGTGTATACTATCATGTAAATCATACAGTGTATAATATCATGTAAATAATACAGTTTATAATATCATGTAAATAGTACAGTGTATACTATCATGTAAATAGTACAGTGTATACTATCATGTAAATAGTACAGTGTATAATATCATGTAAATAATACAGTGTATACTATCATGTAAATAGTACAGTGTATAATATCATGTAAATAATACAGTTTATAATATCATGTAAATAGTAAAGTGTATACTATCATGTAAATAGTACAGTGTATACTATCATGTAAATAGTACAGTGTATACTATCATGTAAATAATACAGTATATTATATCATGTAAATAGTAAAGTGTATACTATCATGTAAATAGTACAGTGTATACTATCATGTAAATAGTACAGTGTATACTATCATGTAAATCATACAGTGTATACTATCATGTAAATAATACAGTGTATAATATCATGTAAATAATACAGTGTATAATATCATGTAAATAATACAGTGTATAATATCATGTAAATAATACAGTGTATACTATCATGTAAATCCTACAGTATATAATATCATGTAAATAATACAGTGTATAATATCATGTAAATAGTACAGTGTATAATATCATGTAAATAGTACAGTGTATACTATCATGTAAATAATACAGTGTATAATATCATGTAAATAGTACAGTGTATACTATCATGTAAATCATACAGTGTATAATATCATGTAAATAATACAGTATATTATATCATGTAAATAGTAAAGTGTATACTATCATGTAAATAGTACAGTGTATACTATCATGTAAATAGTACAGTGTATACTATCATGTAAATAGTACAGTGTATAATATCATGTAAATAATACAGTGTATAATATCATGTAAATAGTACAGTGTATACTATCATGTAAATAGTACAGTGTATACTATCATGTAAATAATACAGTGTATAATATCATGTAAATAATACAGTGTATAATATCATGTAAATAGTACAGTGTATAATATCATGTAAATAATACAGTGTATAATATCATGTAAATAGTACAGTGTATACTATCATGTAAATCATACAGTTTATAATATCATGTAAATAATACAGTGTATACTATCATGTAAATAATACAGTGTATACTATCATGTAAATCATACAGTGTATACTATCATGTAAATAGTACAGTGTATAATATCATGTAAATAGTACAGTGAATAATATCATGTAAATAATACAGTGTATACTATCATGTAAATAATACAGTGTATAATATCATGTAAATAATACAGTTTATACTATCATGTAAATAATACAGTGTATACTATCATGTAAATAATACAGTGTATACTATCATGTAAATAATACAGTGTATACTATCATGTAAATAGTACAGTGTATACTATCATGTAAATCATACAGTTTATAATATCATGTAAATAATACAGTGTATAATATCATGTAAATAATACAGTTTATAATATCATGTAAATAGTACAGTGTATACTATCATGTAAATAGTACAGTGAATAATGTCATGTAAATAATACAGTGTATAATATCATGTAAATAATACAGTGTATAATATCATGTAAATAGTACAGTGTATACTATCATGTAAATAATACAGTGTATAATATCATGTAAATAATACAGTGTATACTATCATGTAAATAATACAGTGTATAATATCATGTAAATAATACAGTGTATACTATCATGTAAATAATACAGTGTATAATATCATGTAAATAATACAGTGTATAATATCATGTAAATAATACAGTGTATACTATCATGTAAATCATACAGTGTATAATATCATGTAAATAATACAGTGTATACTATCATGTAAATCATACAGTGTATAATATCATGTAAATAATACAGTGTATACTATCATGTAAATAGTACAGTGTATACTATCATGTAAATAATACAGTGTATACTATCATGTAAATAATACAGTGTATACTATCATGTAAATAATACAGTGTATAATATCATGTAAATAGTACAGTGTATAATATCATGTAAATAGTACAGTGTATAATATCATGTAAATCATACAGTGTATAATATCATGTAAATAATACAGTGTATACTATCATGTAAATAATACAGTGTATACTATCATGTAAATCATACAGTGTATAATATCATGTAAATAATACAGTTTATAATATCATGTAAATAATACAGTGTATACTATCATGTAAATAATACAGTGTATAATATCATGTAAATAATACAGTGTATAATATCATGTAAATAATACAGTGTATAATATCATGTAAATAATACAGTGTATACTATCATGTAAATAATACAGTGTATACTATCATGTAAATAATACAGTGTATACTATCATGTAAATCATACAGTGTATAATATCATGTAAATAATACAGTTTATAATATCATGTAAATAGTACAGTGTATACTATCATGTAAATAGTACAGTGTATACTATCATGTAAATAGTACAGTGTATAATATCATGTAAATAATACAGTGTATACTATCATGTAAATAGTACAGTGTATAATATCATGTAAATAATACAGGTTATAATATCATGTAAATAGTAAAGTGTATACTATCATGTAAATAGTACAGTGTATACTATCATGTAAATAGTACAGTGTATACTATCATGTAAATAATACAGTATATTATATCATGTAAATAGTACAGTGTATACTATCATGTAAATAGTACAGTGTATACTATCATGTAAATAGTACAGTGTATACTATCATGTAAATCATACAGTGTATACTATCATGTAAATAATACAGTGTATAATATCATGTAAATAATACAGTGTATAATATCATGTAAATAATACAGTGTATAATATCATGTAAATAATACAGTGTATACTATCATGTAAATCCTACAGTATATAATATCATGTAAATAATACAGTGTATAATATCATGTAAATAGTACAGTGTATAATATCATGTAAATAGTACAGTGTATACTATCATGTAAATAATACAGTGTATAATATCATGTAAATAGTACAGTGTATACTATCATGTAAATCATACAGTGTATAATATCATGTAAATAATACAGTATATTATATCATGTAAATAGTAAAGTGTATACTATCATGTAAATAGTACAGTGTATACTATCATGTAAATAGTACAGTGTATACTATCATGTAAATAGTACAGTGTATAATATCATGTAAATAATACAGTGTATAATATCATGTAAATAGTACAGTGTATACTATCATGTAAATAGTACAGTGTATACTATCATGTAAATAGTACAGTGTATAATATCATGTAAATAATACAGTGTATAATATCATGTAAATAGTACAGTGTATAATATCATGTAAATAATACAGTGTATAATATCATGTAAATAGTACAGTGTATACTATCATGTAAATCATACAGTTTATAATATCATGTAAATAATACAGTGTATACTATCATGTAAATAATACAGTGTATACTATCATGTAAATCATACAGTGTATACTATCATGTAAATAGTACAGTGTATAATATCATGTAAATAGTACAGTGAATAATATCATGTAAATAATACAGTGTATACTATCATGTAAATAATACAGTGTATAATATCATGTAAATAATACAGTTTATACTATCATGTAAATAATACAGTGTATACTATCATGTAAATAATACAGTGTATACTATCATGTAAATAATACAGTGTATACTATCATGTAAATAGTACAGTGTATACTATCATGTAAATCATACAGTTTATAATATCATGTAAATAATACAGTGTATAATATCATGTAAATAATACAGTTTATAATATCATGTAAATAGTACAGTGTATACTATCATGTAAATAGTACAGTGAATAATGTCATGTAAATAATACAGTGTATAATATCATGTAAATAATACAGTGTATAATATCATGTAAATAGTACAGTGTATACTATCATGTAAATAATACAGTGTATAATATCATGTAAATAATACAGTGTATACTATCATGTAAATAATACAGTGTATAATATCATGTAAATAATACAGTGTATACTATCATGTAAATAATACAGTGTATAATATCATGTAAATAATACAGTGTATAATATCATGTAAATAATACAGTGTATACTATCATGTAAATCCTACAGTGTATAATATCATGTAAATAATACAGTGTATACTATCATGTAAATCATACAGTGTATAATATCATGTAAATAATACAGTGTATACTATCATGTAAATAGTACAGTGTATACTATCATGTAAATAATACAGTGTATACTATCATGTAAATAATACAGTGTATACTATCATGTAAATAATACAGTGTATAATATCATGTAAATAGTACAGTGTATAATATCATGTAAATAGTACAGTGTATAATATCATGTAAATCATACAGTGTATAATATCATGTAAATAATACAGTGTATACTATCATGTAAATAATACAGTGTATACTATCATGTAAATCATACAGTGTATAATATCATGTAAATAATACAGTTTATAATATCATGTAAATAGTACAGTGTATACTATCATGTAAATAGTACAGTGTATACTATCATGTAAATAGTACAGTGTATAATATCATGTAAATAATACAGTGTATACTATCATGTTAATAGTACAGTGTATAATATCATGTAAATAATACAGTTTATAATATCATGTAAATAGTAAAGTGTATACTATCATGTAAATAGTACAGTGTATACTATCATGTAAATAGTACAGTGTATACTATCATGTAAATAATACAGTATATTATATCATGTAAATAGTAAAGTGTATACTATCATGTAAATAGTACAGTGTATACTATCATGTAAATAGTACAGTGTATACTATCATGTAAATAGTACAGTGTATACTATCATGTAAATCATACAGTGTATACTATCATGTAAATCATACAGTGTATAATATCATGTAAATAATACAGTGTATACTATCATGTAAATAATACAGTGTATACTATCATGTAAATAGTACAGTGTATACTATCATGTAAATAATACAGTGTATACTATCATGTAAATCATACAGTGTGTAATATCATGTAAATAATACAGTGTATAATATCATGTAAATAATACAGTGTATACTATCATGTAAATAATACAGTGTATAATATCATGTAAATAATACAGTGTATACTATCATGTAAATAATACAGTGTATACTATCATGTAAATAATACAGTGTATACTATCATGTAAATCATATAGTGTATAATATCATGTAAATAATACAGTTTATAATATCATGTAAATAGTACAGTGTATACTATCATGTAAATAGTACAGTGTATACTATCATGTAAATAGTACAGTGTATAATATCATGTAAATAATACAGTGTATACTATCATGTAAATAGTACAGTGTATAATATCATGTAAATAATACAGTTTATAATATCATGTAAATAGTAAAGTGTATACTATCATGTAAATAGTACAGTGTATACTATCATGTAAATAGTACAGTGTATACTATCATGTAAATAATACAGTATATTATATCATGTAAATAGTAAAGTGTATACTATCATGTAAATAGTACAGTGTATACTATCATGTAAATAGTACAGTGTATACTATCATGTAAATCATACAGTGTATACTATCATGTAAATAATACAGTGTATAATATCATGTAAATAATACAGTGTATAATATCATGTAAATAATACAGTGTATAATATCATGTAAATAATACAGTGTATACTATCATGTAAATCCTACAGTATATAATATCATGTAAATAATACAGTGTATACTATCATGTAAATAGTACAGTGTATACTATCATGTAAATAGTACAGTGTATAATATCATGTAAATAGTACAGTGTATACTATCATGTAAATAGTACAGTGTATACTATCATGTAAATAGTACAGTGTATACTATCATGTAAATAATACAGTGTATACTATCATGTAAATAATACAGTTTATAATATCATGTAAATAATACAGTGTATACTATCATGTAAATAATACAGTGTATAATATCATGTAAATAGTACAGTGTATAATATCATGTAAATAATACAGTGTATACTATCATGTAAATCATACAGTGTATACTATCATGTAAATAATACAGTGTATACTATCATGTAAATAATACAGTGTATACTATCATGTAAATAATACAGTGTATAATATCATGTAAATAATACAGTGTGTAATATCATGTAAATAATACAATGTATAATATCATGTAAATAATACAGTGTATAATATCATGTAAATCATACAGTGTATACTATCATGTAAATAATACAGTGTATACTATCATGTAAATAGTACAGTGTATAATATCATGTAAATCATACAGTGTATAATATCATGTAAATCATACAGTTTATGATATCATGTAAATAATACAGTGTATAATATCATGTAAATCATACAGTGTATAATATCATGTAAATAATACAGTGTATACTATCATGTAAATAGTACAGTGTATAATATCATGTAAATAATACAGTGTATACTATCATGTAAATAATACAGTGTATAATATCATGTAAATAGTACAGTGTATACTATCATGTAAATAGTACAGTGTATACTATCATGTAAATAGTACAGTGTATACTATCATGTAAATAGTACAGTGTATAATATCATGTAAATAATACAGTTTATAATATCATGTAAATAATACAGTGTATAATATCATGTAAATAGTACAGTGTATAATATCATGTAAATAGTACAGTGTATACTATCATGTAAATAATACAGTGTATAATATCATGTAAATAATACAGTGTATAATATCATGTAAATCATACAGTGTATACTATCATGTAAATAGTACAGTGTATACTATCATGTAAATAATACAGTGTATAATATCATGTAAATAATACAGTGTATAATATCATGTAAATCATACAGTGTATACTATCATGTAAATAGTACAGTGTATACTATCATGTAAATAATACAGTGTATAATATCATGTAAATAATACAGTGTAATATCATGTAAATAGTACAGTGTATAATATCATGTAAATAGTACAGTGTATAATATCATGTAAATATACAGGTGTATACTATCATGTAAATAATACAGTGTATAATATCATGTAAATATTACAGTGGTATACTATCATGTAAATCATACAGGTGTATAATATCATGTAAATAATTACAGTGTATAATATCATGTAAATAATACAGTGTATAATATCATGTAAATAATACAGTGTATACTATCATGTAAATAATACAGTGTATACTATCATGTAAATAATACAGTGTATACTATCATGTAAATAGTACAGTGTATACTATCATGTAAATAGAACAGTGTATAATATCATGTAAATAATACAGTGTATACTATCATGTAAATAATACAGTGTTATAATCATGTAAATATTACAGTGTATACTATCATGTAAATAGTACAGTGTATAATATCATGTAAATAGTACAGTGTATACTATCATGTAAATAATACAGTGTATAATATCATGTAAATAATACAGTGTATAATATCATGTAAATAGTACAGTGTATAATATCATGTAAATCATACAGTGTATACTATCATGTAAATAGTACAGTGTATACTATCATGTAAATAATACAGTGTATAATATCATGTAAATAATACAGTGTATAATATCATGTAAATAATACAGTTTATAATATCATGTAAATAGTACAGTGTATAATATCATGTAAATAGTACAGTGTATACTATCATGTAAATCATACAGTGTATACTATCATGTAAATAATACAGTGTATAATATCATGTAAATAATACAGTGTATAATATCATGTAAATAATACAGTGTATACTATCATGTAAATAATACAGTGTATAATATCATGTAAATCATACAGTGTATACTATCATGTAAATCATACAGTGTATAATATCATGTAAATAGTACAGTGTATAATATCATGTAATTAGACAGTGTATACTATCATGTAAATAGTACAGTGATACTATCATGTAAATAGTACAGTGTGTATACTATCAGTGTAATCAGTACAGTTTATACATATCATGTAAATTATACAGTGTATACTATCATGTAAATAATACAGTGTATACCTATCATGTAAATAGTACAGTGTATAATATCATTGTAATAATACAGTGTATACTATCATGTAAATAGTACAGTGTATACTATCATGTAAATAATACAGTGTATAATATCATGTAAATAATACAGTGTATACTATCATGTAAATCATACAGTTTATAATGTCATGTAAATAATACAGTGTATACTATCATTTAAATCATACAGTTTATAATATCATGTAAATAATACAGTGTATACTATCATGTAAATCATACAGTGTATACTATCATGTAAATAATACAGTGTATAATATCATGTAAATAATACAGTGTATACTATCATTTAAATCATACAGTGTATAATATCATGTAAATAATACAGTGTATAATATCATGTAAATAATACAGTGTATACTATCATGTAAATCATACAGTTTATAATGTCATGTAAATCATACAGTGTATACTATCATTTAAATCATACAGTTTATAATATCATGTAAATAATACAGTGTATACTATCATGTCATCTTTTGTTGCAGAGGGATTCCTGCAGTATGGTATTTCTGTGTAATCAGATGAGGGGGCGCATTAAAAAGCAGCTTGTGGTATGCAGGGTTCCAGGTGAGGTCATGTGTGGTTGGAGCAGGTTCAGTACTAACAGATTGGTATCCCAGGCATGGGAGAAGAAACTATATCATCTCCTCTAGAATTGTAACACCACGAATGACTTATTAATGCATCCACTAATTTATTATCCTTTCTTAATGTTTTCTAATGTGCTTATTGTCACGTCTTCACCAATTCAGTAGATATTATGACATCCTATTGCTGTGGTTGCCGTGATGTCTTCCTGTTTTAGACAAATATATCTTTATGTTGAAGCTGTGGTTGATCTGCATGAAGAATTCAATTTACAAAAATCAAGGATGTGTTTACTGCTTGACAGTATCTCATTTAAGTTTGCCAGTCTTATTAGCTCCTGTAACTTTCTCTTTATCTCCATCTATTTGATTTAATTCTAAGGGGCCGAATTATCAAGCTCCGAACGGAGCTTGATGCCCCTGTTTCCGTGCGAGCCTTCAGGCACAACGGAAACAGTAGTTAGGAAGCAGCGGTCTGAAGACTGCTGCTCCATAACTTGTCCACCTGCTCTGAGGCCGCGGACATCAATCCTCCCGATCCTATACGATCGGGCTGATTGACACCCCCTGCTAGTGGCCAATTGGCCGCAAATCTGCAGGGGGCAGCATTGCACAAGAAGTTCACCAGAACTGCTTGTGCAATGATAATGTCAGGGTTTTTTCCCTGTTGTGTTTGCCATGTGCTGCTGGCAGCCATTTTACTCACCTCTCTTCCTGACTATGGTGCATTGTGGGGGATGCTGCTCATTTCCTGCACTTCCTTTTATGGCCAGACTGGTGTGCATCATCCGTGTGAGACAGGATGCAGTCTCAGAATTGTGATGTCATCACTTATTTAAAGGGCCTCTGTATGCTTTGCCTTTGCGTTGTCTCAGACCTGTTTGTGAGAGTTGCTGTGTATTACCTGGCTGCCTGACGTCCTTCCTGGTTCCTGATCCCTGGCTTGTTCCTGACTCTGCTGTTTTCCTTGTTCCTGATTCTGGCTCGTCTGACTATTCGCTTTGGCTCCTGACTCGGCTCGTCTGACTACCAGCTCTGGTTTTGACTCCTGGCTTGTTATTTGACTTGTGGACTTTTTATTATTTTTTGCTATTAATAAAGGTGTGATTATTTTTGCACTTCTCGTCTCAGTCTGATTCCTGGCACCCTGACATATAAATGCAGACAGCGTATGCTGTCGGCATTTATCGATGTGCGGCTACATCGTATCATGTCTGTCCGCACTTTAGTAAATCGGCCCCTAAGAAGCAACAACTGCACCTTGTCTGGAATTGTTTTCTTATGGCTATATGCAAATATCAAAACATTTGTAAAGCAGTTAAATCATGTTTCATGTTTTCACTCATTATAGAATAATGCAGAATCTGACAAATCTTAAAGGGATATGAAACCCAATTTTTTTCTTTCATGATTCAAACAGCACATGGGATTTTAAGCAACTTTCCAATTTACTTCTATTATCAATTTGCATCATTCCCTTGTTGAAGCAGCAGCTATATCAGCTATATACTACTGGGAGCTAGCTGAACCCATCTAGTAAACCAATGACTAGAGGTGTCTGTGTGTAGCCACCAATCAGCAGCTAGCTTCCAGTAATGCAATGCTGCTCCTGAGCATACCTAGGTATACTTTTCAACCAAGGATACCAAGAGAATGAAGCAAAGTAGATAATAGAAGTAGATTGGAAAACATTTTGAAATCCCATGCTCTGTCTGAATCATGAATGAAACATGTTTTGGTTTCATGTCCCTTTAAGAACCAGTAGACCATAGCATGTCACCTCTATCTCCACATGTTTAAATCATTCACCCTATAAAAGCAGGGGACTAAATGCTTTTATTGGATTTGGCTTGAATTGCATTGAAAATGTCCAGGAGGTGGGACATAATATTCTGAACCAGGTTTGGGCATTCCAGGGTAAGGTTTGGATGTTTTGGGATGAAGTTTGGGTGGTTTCATATTGACCAATAGGAATTTAGGACATAATATAATGTTTTCTTGCACACTCTTTTACTTATGTGTCTCACAAAAGAAAACAGACGGTCTGTATTGTGGCTGCCCTACCAGTGGTCCATTGGCCAAGTTTAGGTATTTAAAGGGATATTAAATGTTAAGTGTAATCTCACATATATATTTCAAGAACATAAAAACACATTGCAATACAGTGACAGAACTACCATTTGTGCAGCAGGTTCAGGGGCCACATAGCAGCCAATTTGTACATAAGTGTGCTCAGAATGTGTACAATTCTAATGCAGAGGAACCTTTTATTAGTGCATGTTGCAGGTCCATCTATCTATCCATTTATCTATCTGTCTGTCTGTCTATCTATATATCCATCCATCCATTTGACTGTCTGTCTATATATCTATCTATTTATCTATATATATCTAGCAATCTATATATATATTATCTCACAAAAGTGAGTACACCCCTCACATTTTTGTAAATATTTTATTATATCTTTTCATGTGTCAACACTGAAGAAATGAAACTTTGCTACAATGTAACATAGTGAGTGAACAGCCTGTATAACAGTGTAAATTTGCTGTCCCCTCAAAATAACTCAACACACAGCCATTAATGTCTAAACCGTTGGCAACAAAAGTGAGTACATCCCTAAGTGGAAATGTCCAAATTGGGCCCAATTAGCTATTTTCCCTCCCCGGTGTCATGTGACTCGTTAGGTGTGAATAAGGAGCAGGTGTGTTAAACTTAGTGTTATCGCTCTGACACTCTCTCATACTGGTCACTGGAGTTCAACATGGCACCTCATGGCAAAGAACTCTCTGAGGATGTAAAAAAAAGAATTGTTGCTCTACATAAAATGTCCTAGGCTATAAGAAGATTTTTTATGCCTGCCTTTTCCGTTTTTTTCGCACTGATTTTTGACTTTTTATGCCTGCCTTTTCCGTTTTTTTCGCACCGATTTTTGCACTCACTTTGTTCTCCATCCCTCCTTTGTTGAGCATCATTTTTTGGATTTTTCATTGACTATTAATTTGACTTTCAATTTTCATCCTATTTGTTTTTTTAGGACCCCTCACTATTTTTGATTGGATATCTTTTGTTTTTATGTCGGAGTCCTAGTTCTCATTCGACATTTATTCATGTGTACTTTTTATTTGTGATTTTTCATCCAGTTCTATTATTTCCACTGTGTTGCACTCTGTCACATTCCACCTGTAACCATTTTTACTGTGTTGTATTTTTGCTACATTGTATTTGTTCTCTGGTAGCTTTCAAGCATCCACATCCAGGTCTACTCTGAAAAGGGTTATTCTCATAATTTTGCATAACTTTGCACGCACCTCCCACACTTCACCACAGTGTACACTAAATATGGATCCATAACCTACTCCACTGACCCACCACATCCCACCCATTGAATTCTCAGACAGCGCTATCAACCTTTTTATGTACACTAGACTTCTCCGTTAATTATATGAATGCCAAGTTATTTCTGATTTTAAAGTTTTTTTAAATCCACTTACCGTCCTATGGTTTTATATATGTTTTAATACTTGATTGGCAATTTTTGCCACTACACCACTTGGTTTTATCTTATTGTACAATTTATTATTTTATCTGATTGTAATAAATCCACATTTTTAAACATATCGGCAGTTTTGTATATTTGTCCCTTGGCCTTCTGGCGCTGTACCGATCCCTGTGTCTCAGTATAACTTTTTTCTGGGGGAGGTTAGACCCCATTTTTCGGTCACAGCTTAGGGCATTCTTAGCGCTAGAATACCACCATTATTATCTATAAGAAGATTGCCAAGACCCTGAAACTGAGCTGCAGCAAAGTGGGCAAGACCATACAGCGGTTTCACAGGACAGGTTCCACTCAGAACAGGCCTCGCCATGGTCGACCAAAGAAGTTGAGTGCACATGCTCAGTGTCATATACAGAGGTTGTCTTTGGGAAATAGACGTATGAGTGCTGCCAGCATTGCTGAAGAGGTTGAAGGAGTGGGGGGTCAGCCTCTTAGTGTTCAGACCATACGCCGCACACTGCATCAAATTGGTCTGCATGCTGTCGTACCAGAAGGAAGCATCTTCTAAAGATGATGCACAAAAAAGCCCACAAACAGTTTGCTGAAGACAAGCAGACTAAGGACATGGATTATTGGAACCATGTCCTGTGGTCTGATGAGACCAAGATAAACGTATTTGGTTCAGATGGTGTCAAGCGTGTGTGGCGGCAACAAGGTGAGGAGTACAAAGACAAATGTGTCTTGCCTACAGTCAAGCTTGGTGGTGGGAGTGTCATGGTATGGGCCTGCATGAGTGCTGCCGGCACTGGGGAGCTACAGTTCATTGAGGGTACCATGAATGCCAACATGTACTGTGACATACAATAATAATACATAAGCAGAGCATGATCCCCTCCCTTCGGAGACTGGGGCGCAGGGCAGTATTCCAACATGATAATGACCCCAAATACACCTCCAAGATGACCACTGCCTTGTGAAAGAAGCTGAGGGTAAAGGAGATGGACTGACCAAGCATGTCTCCAGACCTAAACCCAATTGAGCATCTGTGGGGCATCCTCAAATGGAAAGTGGGGGAGCTCAAGGTCTCTAACAACCACCAGCTCCGTGATGTCGTCATGGAGGAGTGGAAGAGGACTCCGGTGACAACCTGTGAAGCTCTGGTGAATTCCATGCCCAAGAGGGTTAAGGCAGTGCTGGAAAATAATGGTGGCCACACAAAATATTGAGACTGTGGGCCCAATTTGGACATTTCCACTTAGGGGTGTACTCACTTTTGTTGCCAACAGTTTAAACATTAATGGCTGTGTGTTTAGTTATTTTGATGGGGCAGCAAATTTACACTGTTATACAGGCTGTACACTCACTACTTTACATTGTAGCAAAGTGTCATTACTTCAGTGTTGTCACATGAAAAGATATAATAAAATATTTACAAAGATGTGAAGGGTGTATTCACTTTTGTGAGATACTGTGTATATATATATATATATATATATATATATATATATATATCCATCTATTCATCTTCTCAAAATCATTATACAGAGCAGCATGTATATTTTTACTATTACTTTTTGGGGGCCCAAACATATTTGCACCAGGGCCCTCTGTTTAGTAGGTCTTCTAACTTTGGAATATAATGCAATTATTTATTTAACCTGTGTTTGCTGTCTTTCTGTAACTGAGAAGCTACTCTGGGTCTTGTCTCTACAGGTTAAGCCTGGTGTCTGGCATTTCCCACAGTGCAGAATACATGTCAGTTATGTGCCTACTGAATATTAATGATCACAAGTCTGTGATTTTGGGCCTGATTATCTAAACCTCTCAGATGAGATGATCTAATAAGATCCTCCAGCACTGAGAGATCCCTTACAAGATTCCAAAAAGGCAGATTTTGCTAAACTTCACTAAGGGGCATTCCCTGCATTTCTTTATATGAAGGAGAAACACGCCGAGTACAATATAGCACTGCATGACATGAGAGTTCTGCTGCATCTACACTTTATGTTTTGTATTTTATATTGTTTTACACTTCAGATTTTGTTCTATTACATTTAAGCTTTGCTCTTTTTATTTTGTAGTTTATTGCATATAGATTCTGTATACAGCAGTGTAATTAGGATTGTGATTTTATAAATTCTGATTATGTCTTGAAAGTTTCTGTGTATCATTAACAAATTAGGATTATACTTAGTATATTTCTGTGTATCTTTATAAAATGAATTGCATTTTTTATATGTTCTATTTGAAATGCACCTGACAGCTTCAGAAAGAGGAAGGGGCCAGGGAGTTCACTAAGCTTAACAGAGGAGTCACCAGCATGTGTCTGAATCATTCTCACAAATCTCATGATATCTATAACCATTTTACGCCTGTATGTCTCACAGATTTATCTTGCCAGATGTATGCAGGTGAAGTTTAATCTGAATTTACAGAAAACTAATATATACTAAACGAGAGGCAAATGCAAGTCAAGCAGTAGTGAAAACACTTTTGTTAAATTTGTATTTGCATTGTTTCGCTCCCTAAAATACCTTAAGGCAAAAATTGTTTTCTTGCAGGAGACCCACTGGCGGATCGGAGAACCGATTCCTATTCGTTCTCCATCTTTCCCGGTGGTGGAGACGGCCTCCTTTACTAAAAAATCTAGAGGCACTGCTATATTAGTTCACAGGGATGTCACATATGAAAAATTACATGTAGAAACTGACCCTCAGGGGAGATTCCTTATACTGGTATGTAAGTTGGAGGGTAACACCTATACGTTAGCCTCTTATTATGGCCCAAACTCCTCTCAAATTCGACATCTTAAGAAATTCCTATCTCGCTTAGACAGAGTAAAGAAGGGTCTTCTATTGCTTGCTGGCGATTTTAACATGGTCATAGATCCAGTGATGGATAAGAGAGTCCATTGCAACAGACCTATAGACAAGGCCACTATAGACACTTCTAAAAAGTTCTTCACTCTTCTGACCCAAGCTAATCTCTTTGATGTGTGGCGCTCTTTCAACTCTACTAATAGAGACTACACTTATTACTCCTCAGTTCATGACTCCTATTCCAGAATAGATTTTTTCTTCAGTAATCCTTGGCTCCTAGATAAGATAGGAAGATCTTCTATTGGTAATGTAACTTGGTCTGATCACAACCCGGTGACTGTATGTTTGAATAGAGTGGCTGAACCATCCCCTAGACCCCCCTGGCGTTTGCTTGACTCGTTACTGTCGATCCCGGGACAGATTGAGAGGCTTGAGTCTGAGATCACATCTTTCCTTGAACTAAACGACACAGGTGATGTTAACAATTTCAATTTATGGGGGGCTCTTAAAGCATACTTGAGGGGCCTATTTATTAAACTTCAGGCCCAGACCCGCCGGGAATCATCGATATCCTTGGCTAACTTACACATGGAATTAAGGTCATTGACAGATTCGCATAAGCTAACCTTAGACCCCACCCTTCTATCACGAATCGCCTCAGTTCAGCACCGTCTTAGAGTGTTGGAAAATCAGAGAGTCCAAGATAGATTACGTGAGTGTAAAAAACTATTTTATCGCAAGGGAAATAAACCTGATTACCTGTTAGCAAGGAAGCTGCGTGATAGGACTGCCCAGGCCAGAATCCCCTATCTAATTACTGATAATCGCAAACTGACTAATCCTGTTGATATTGGGTCAGAATTTGCTAAGTACTATGCTAAATTGTATAATTTGCAAACTCTCGGAGGACATATTCCTCCTAGGAATGCCGAGATTAGACTATTTTTATCTAACTTATCTCTACCTAAACTTTTCGAGGAACAAGTTGCTTCCTTAGAAGCTCCAGTGTCCATTGAAGAAGTTAAGGACGCCATTTTTTCGCTCAAGCCTCGGAAGTCCCCCGGTCCGGATGGATATTCCGATTTTTTCTACAAAACATTTAGTGCCTACCTATCTCCTCTTCTTACGCGGGTATTTAACTCAGCTGAACAACTAGGTTACTTCCCGAATGAATTCCTTCAGGCATCCATCGTAACTTTACCTAAGCCCGGGAAACCCCCAGACGTTTGTCCTAATTTCAGGCCGATCTCCCTTCTAAATCTTGATGCAAAACTATATGCCAAGATCTTGGCTAAGCGCCTAAACAAACTGATCCCTTGTCTAGTGACTCCAGATCAGGTGGGCTTCACCTTGGGGCGACAAAGTCCCGATAACACTAGAAGATTGTTAAATATATTTTTTGAAGTAGGTCGGCTCGGTCTTCCATGAGCTGCGGTGTCACTTGACGCCGAGAAAGCGTTTGACCGAGTCGACTGGCTATATATGAGAGAGGTCCTGATGCACTTTGGGTTCACGTCGTCTATCTGCACTAAAATCTTTGCACTTTATTCCAACCCCTCAGCTCGAGTGAGAGGATTAGGGTTCCTGTCTCCTGAATTCAAAATCACAAACGGTACCCGGCAAGGGTGTCCGTTATCCCCCTTGCTTTTTGCCCTTATGATGGAGCCACTTGCGGAGGCTATTAGGATGTCTAGTGAAATAAAGGGAATTACATTACATGGTACTACCCAAAAGGTAGTTTTATTCGCAGATGACCTGACTGTGTTAGTTACCGATCCATTAGAATCACTACCAAAATTATTCGATCTACTAGAAACTTTCTCCAGCATTAGCATGTACAAGCTTAACTACTCTAAAACTGAGGCATTCACTTTAAACATCTCCAATTTAGACTTCCAGATTTTAAAGCGTCGATTCCCTTTTGTTTGGTCTTCCACGCGGCTAAAACATTTGGGAGTCTATCTATCGCAAAATATCTCTACCATTATATCGTCTAATTTTCATCCCCTATTACGTAAGTTTAAAGAATATTTTGTAAAATGGGACTCACACACTATTTCTTGGTGGGGTAGGATAGCCGCTATTAAAATGAATCTCTTACCAAAACTGACTTACCTTTTCCGATGTCTACCTCTCCCTATTCCCAAGAGCATAATTTCACAGTTCCAACGACTGTGCAATAATTTTATTTGGAGATGTAAGCGCCCTAGAGTAGCGATGAAAATCATGACATATCCAATACTAGCTGGCGGAGCAGCAGCTCCCAATATAACGGTTTATCATGAAGCTTCTAGGTTGGCTCATATCACGGCCTGGGGGCTGGAGTCTTCTGAAAGTAGGTGGGCAGAGCTTGAACAGGCGTCTCTACCAAAGGGACTTAACCTACGGGATCTTATCTGGATCCCAAAACATTCCAGGAAACCAGAGCTTAGTCTAAACTACATCATAGCCACTAACCTAAAGTTTTGGGATAAAATTCATCATAGGAATGCTATAGCCCCACATCCCTCCCCGACTCACTCTATCGCCGGCCTTTTGGGAGCCTTAACAGATTCACATCCCCAGGAGTGGAAGGCACTACAGATTCGAAGTGTAGAGGACTTGATCTCGGATACAGGTCTACTCTCAGTCACGCTTTTTCAAAGCAGATTTTCCCCTTCACCCCTGATGAGTTTCGAGTTCTTTCGATTACGAAACTTTCTGCGTGTGTGGGGTTTTACCTCGGGACCTCTAAGACCCCGAACTTTGTGGGAGAAACTTTGGGACGCAAAATATCTCGCCCCAAGGGTATTCTCTCTGGCCTACTCCGCCCTCATACAAGCACCTATATATAACAAATCTTTCTATATCGTGCATTGGGAAGGTGCTCTGCACTTCAACTCTTCTGAAGAAGAGTGGAGATTTGCAACCCTGTTAACAAAAAATGCGGTTCATAGTACTACCTATTTTGAACTTTATTTTAAGATCCTGACACAATGGCATTACACTCCCTTACGCCTATTTCAGATCTCCAAAACAAACTCCTCTATGTGCTGGAGGGGATGTGGCAAAGTGGGATCCCCTGCCCATATGTGGTGGGAGTGTCCTAAGATTCAGAGAATTTGGACCAGGGCATTCTATTACTGCACCAAACTAGGTCTGGTGGAATCTAATCGGCCAGCTGCGGCACTATTCCATCTATTCTCTGACAAGATACCTCGACACTTAAAATACCTGTGCATCTATATTTTCATGTCTGTTAAACTAAATATCGCCAGGACATGGCTCCAACCTAAGGGCCCTAGGTGGAACCAGATTAAGTCTACAATGGTGCATATTGAAACTATGGAATGCGCGGTCTTTGCAGCTAACAACAAAATCCCGATTCACTGTCTATGCTGGGAAGCTTGGCGACAATGCTTAGAAGGTGAGATTGTCACATGCTAACTCTGCCTTATGTTTTAAGTAACAGGACTTTAGATGACACCAGACATTGGGTGTGGAAACTGATCGCCGGTGGGTTTAGTGTCTTTGGGACACTTAGAACCAGAGACGGGGAGTCACTCTCCTACCTGCCCTCCTCATTCTTTACCTCCCTCCCCCCCCCCCTTTTTTTTTTTTTTTTTTTTTTCTCTCTCTTTCTTCCCTTCTTCTCTCTTCTTCTCTCTCTCTTCCTCCTCTTTCCCTCCCCCTCTTTCCTAAAACTATGTGGTATACTTTTGGTGAGCTACTTTTTCTCTTGTTTGATATCAATAATCAATAACCAACTAGTTAATTCATGTTTATATTATAAAGTGTTGTTTATTGACTGTTAATGAACCATTATGTTTAGTGCTACAAAAGTAAAAAATTATATGAGGTTTGTTTTATGTTGGAACTCTATTTATGATTTCATATTGTCTAACATTATTCTGCCATTGGAAACTACTGTACAATATGCTACTGGTGACCTGTACCAGATAACTACTAGGCTTTTACTGTATAATGATGTCTCTCGTTGTTATATGAGTTTCGTCTCTTATTATATTTGTATGTTATTTTACCATAAACCTCAATAAAAACCATTTAAACAAAAAAAAAAAATTGTATTTGCTACATACTAAGACTTTATATCAGTGTTGAGTGCTCCCCTGTTAACCTCACTCTCTCAAATGAGATTATTCATCCCAGAGAGCCTCATTACTTTCCATGTGAGGCAGTTCTCATCTCTCTGGGACTTCCAGGTTCTGAGAATTAGAAAATCCTCAATTTCAGAGCTAAAATACATGAAAAGGGGATGTTGGGCTTGGATACAGCCAGAGCTAAAACAAGTGTGTTCTATTGCACTTGCTATTTTTAAGCATGACATTAAAGGGACAGTATACACCAATTTTCATATAACTACATGTAATGGACACTAATATGCAGAACAATATGCACAAATACTTATATACAAATCCAATATAAAACCTTTTAAAAACTTACTTGGAAGCTCCCAGCTTAGCTCTGTTAAAACGGTAGCTAGAACACCCACTGCAAGTGAGAAATAACAGACACGCCCCCTCCCCCTTCCTCTGCATATGAAATGACCCTTTACACAAACAGGAGAAACCTGGATGAGGAATACATCAGTATTCTTCTAAAACTTTGGGGCTTGGTTAAGAGTCTGAAAATAAGAGCAATGTTATCTAAAAATTAGCAAAACTATACAATTAAAAAAATCAAAAAAACTTTATGCGCTATATAAATAGATCATCTACAAAACATTTATTAAAAGAAAAAAAACAGTGTATAATGTCCCTTTAAAGTTGAGTTAAAGGGTTGTTAAAGGGACAGTCTAGTCCAAAATAAACTTTTATGATTCAGATAGAGAATGTAATTTTTCTGTGTTTTTTGTTTTGTTTTGAAAACAAGCTTTATTGAGAATGTAGGTCAAAAGTACAGAAATAAGGTACAATGCTGCAAAATACAGTTCTTTACACAAAGAATCTTCAGCACATTAGTATCGTAGAGTGACCTATAAATAAAAAACGATGTAAGGCATAGACAGGGCCTCTCTAGCACAAACCAAATGTCTTAATTCCCAAATGGGGGCATGCATAAATGTCCATTTTGGTTCATGGGCCTGTCCAGTCATATCAAGCTTGGGATTTTGTTTTTTTTCCAATACATGTTTAAACAGTTGTATGTAATTAACATAAGTAAGAACTATTAAATCCGGATATGAATGTCCAAAAAGATTCCTAATGAAGGAAGGGGGAATAGTACAGAGAAGAGAGGAAGGTTTCTCATCTAAAGGAAGAGAAGAAAGAGGGGGAGGGGGAAGGGAGGAGAGGAAGGGAAAAAAAAGGGGGGTGGGTGGAGGAGGAGGAGTGGGGGTCTAGGTAATAAACTAATGCAATGCAGAGAGGATCCCGGGGGGGACAGCCCAGTGCTGTTGGGGCCGCTATAAAGGTGTGTCTTTCCACACCGCCAGCATCATATCATGGAACCCCAACCGGTTGGTTCGAAAGTAGTGTAATCTTTCTAAATTTAGGGCCCTAGTGTGATCGTCTTTAGTCTTGGGGAGGTGAAGCAGGAGCATTGTTTCTGGTGTGTTTGGGATTTGGATTTGGGAGTTCAGGGTTTTCTATGATCAGGATCATTGGGGAGTGAATGGATGAGATATGAGTGCGGGTGGCCAGTAGTCTGTCCCATTCCTGTAAAGTCGTAGAGGTAATGTGGTATCTATATATTAATTTTTGACGTTTTGACGGAGTGATCTCTTTGCATGAGTATGGCCCGCCTATATGTTGACAGGTCCGGAAACCCCAGCCCACCTCTCTCCCGAGGGAGATATAGCGTCTTCCTAGGTACCCTAAGCTTCACTCCGGTCCATATAAACTGTTCAATGGACCGCTGCAAATGGGGCAGGTAGTCTTTTGGCAAGGCTATAGGGACTGTTTGCATTATGTATAAAATG
This sequence comes from Bombina bombina, assembly GCF_027579735.1. NCBI lineage: Eukaryota > Metazoa > Chordata > Amphibia > Anura > Bombinatoridae > Bombina > Bombina bombina. The sequence goes on along the minus strand of NC_069505.1, from coordinate 190,103,199 downwards.
CGAGGCAAAATGTTTATTTTAATTACACCTATCTTTCCCATCCATGATAACATTTTGTTCTTCCAGGATGACAAATCATTAATAATCTCTCTCTTTAAAGTCAGATAGTTGTATTTAAAAAGATCAGTAGGGTTAGCGGATAAGTATATTCCTAAGTACTTTAACTTGGAGGTGGCTATAGTGATTCTGTGGGTGCGTGCCAAATTATTAATGTGCTCTAGGGGGGTATTAATGTTGAACAATTCAGATTTGGACAAATTTAGATGAAAATTTGAGAGCTCCCCGTATCGATTTATCTCGTTCAAGAGTTCGGGGACTGAGGTTTCAACATTTGTGAGGGTATAGAGGATGTCGTCGGCATAAAGTGCTTGTTTGAGTTCAGTGTCACCCACCCACATCCCAGTGATCTTTGGATTCTCCCTAACCTTCTGTGCTAGCGCTTCAATAGAAAGCGCAAAAAGAAGTGGAGATAAGGGGCAGCCCTGCCTGGTTTCATTTGTGATATTGAAAGTTTCCGACAAAGTGCCGTTTATCTAAATCCCAGTGTTTGGGGCCGAATATAATGCAAAAGTCATATTTATATAAGGGTCGACGAAATTCATTGCTTTCATCACTCGATGCAGAAAAAGCCAGTCAACGCAGTCGAGGGCCTTCTCTGCGTCTGTCGAAAAAGGGCCAATGGCACTCCCTCAACCTGGGCATGATTACTTAGTTGGATCACCTTGTTGGTGTTGTCCCGCACCTCCCTCCCGGGTACAAAATCCACTTGGTTGGGCGAAGACCTTCACGTCCAAATTCAGTAGCGATATGGGATGAAAATTGGCAGGGGAAGTAGGGGGCTTGCCTTGTTTGGGGATAACCGTAATGTGTGCCTCAAGAATTGTATTAGGAAACGTCAGGTTGTTTATTAATGAGTTAAAAAGTTGAAGCATCGAGGGACCTAAGGTTTTCAAAAATACCTTATAATACTTAGGGGAGAACCCATCCGGTCCAGGACTCTTACCTCCCGGCAGGTCCTTAATGGCTTGGGATAATTCCTCCATGGTAATAGAGGCATCTAGGGAGTCCTTGCTGTCTTTGTCAAGTTGTGGGAGGTCCATAGAGCACAGATATCTATCAATTAGGTCTTGCCTGTCTGTTACACTATTGCTTTGACGCTTTGTTTCAAGCATTTGTGAGATGTTATAAAGCCCAGTGTAGTAGGAGTGGAAGGAGTTTGCTATTTCTTTACTGCCTGTCAGTGTTGATCCGTCCGTGCCTTGTATTAAGTGAATACACGATTTGAGCTGTTGTCTGCGTATGTTTCTGGCTAGCACCTTCCTTGGTCTGTTGCCCCCCTCATAGTACTGTTGTTTTATGGATAGCATCTTACGATGCATAGCTTCAAGTTGGTGTTTATTAAGCAGTTTTTTGGCGGCCTCTAGGGATTTGCCAACGTCCTTGTCTATTGAGTCTCTCTTATGGGTGACCTCCAGGTCTGAAATTTTATCTAAGAGTAGTTTATGTTTTAAGTTATGCTGTTTAACCAAGCGGGCCTTAGAAAATCTCTGCACACAACGCATTAATGAGCCTCCCAAAAGGTCGTAATTGAAGTGTGTGTAGGGTCGTTGTGTGATAGGTATTCTGTCAGTGATTTCTGAATTTCTGTTTTTATCTCTAAGTCATCTAGAAAGAAGTCGTCTAATTTCCATATGTATAAAGAATGAGGTAGATCAGGCCATTGAATACTACAAGATAATGGGGCATGGTCAGACCAGGTAATAGAGCCTATTGTACATTTAGTTACCATATCGATTCCTGCGGAATCAAATAGGAAATAGTCTATACGAGAGTATTTGTTGTGTGGTGGTGAGTAATAGGTAAAGTCTCTGTCAGAGGGGTGGAGGAATCGCCACACGTCATGTAGTTGTAAGTTTGAGATGGAAGTTTTAACTGACTTAATTATTTTGCTAGGAATACTGGTTGAGCCGTTAGACGTATCAACACGTGCATCTGGTGGTAAGTTTAAATCGCCTGACAAAAACACTGGGTCCTTCGCATAATCTAGTATTAGCTTTGAGACTCCTTTCATGAAACAATGCTGATCGGTATTTGGACTATAGAATGTAGCCAAGGTCAATGGGTGATCGTATAGCGTGCCTGTTATGAGCAAGAACCTACCCTCGAGGTCCCTCTATACATGCAAGATTTTTAAGGGGATGGAATGGTATATTAGTATACCAACTCCACATCTCTTGGAGTTGCCTGAGGCGAACAAGGCTGTGGGGTATTGTTTGTGATGCCATTTTGGCTCTCTGCCTCTACGGAAGTTGGTTTCCTGAAGAAACAGGATATGGCTATGTAATTTGCTAAGTTCCCTCATGGATATCGATCTCTTACCTGGATCATTCAGTCCCTTTGCATTAACGGTAGTAAGTGTGAGGCCATGTGACCCAAACCTGCTTGAGGGGTGGGACATCCTGTATCAAAGGGGAGAGAGAAAAAAAAAAGGGGGGGGAAAGTGGAAGGAAGAAGTAAAATTAGGGGGGGGAGAGAGATGTGAGGTTTCTAGGCGAGGAGCCTATTGCGTGCTTGTAGAAAGAGAATAGAGGCAAATCAGTAGGAAGCAAGAAAATGAAAGGGAGAGGAGAAGAGAGATATAAGGACAATCTATTTAAGGAACAGTAAATAGTTACCACAAAAGAAAAGGTTACAATAGGGGAAGTAATCCTTTGACTAGTACAATTTTAAGTAAAATACAATTTTTCCAGGGACCAAAAAGATGGGGCCCTAGATTGTGATTCAGATATGGCATAGGGAGGGGAAGGGAGGAGAGTGAGGGGGCTAGGTGGGGAAGGAAGGGAGAAGGTGTTAGGTATTACGGGGCGAAAAAAACAGATTAATAAAGCACATGGGTTTATTGCAAAAGGACTTAACAAATTAGGTTTCTAGACATATCCATGCTGTTACTAAGTTATCTAAAGTGTTGGTAGGTTAACTAAAGGTGAACTCATTCTGTAACAACATTCTAATGATAAATAATGCTTCAACAAACAGTGAGTGAAACAATCAAACATCCACTAGAGGCCAACCAGTTGGTCGGCCTGCAATGGGCTAACAATACATTTCAGGAGTCAACAGTAGCATATAAAACATAGCCATTCAGTGTGCCAACAGCTAGACGGGGGGGGGGGAGGGGCCCTCGGCATACACATTGGTGCCAGGAGCACACAGGATATAAGAGGCAAACAGCAATGGCCATTTAAAGGAAGGGGATTGTGGCCGTGGAAGGTATCCTGCTTCCAATTAGTGTTGATGGCCCTACTAGTGGCCTCGCACCAGGGCCCTGAAATGGCCTCAGCGCGTGTACAAGATTATAAGCAACTGCAGAACATTCAGCCCTCGTAACTCCCAAAGGTTATCAAACACAGCCATATAGCCCCCTGATTATAAAAGGATATCAAGTCAGTAGGATCAAGAGGCATATTTGCCTATAGAGACTGTTTAGCCTACTTCGAGCTTGCTAGCCATCACAGGTGGCCGAGGTCATGTCCTCGATGTTGTCATCTTGTTGTTGTATATTGTCGCCCAGCGAGAGGCTGGTGAAAAACTTGGACATCTGATCCAGGTCTGAAGATTGCCGGCTTGTTGTTCCATGTTGCGATTAGGGAAACTGTGAAGCCCCAGCGATATTGAACCTTGTGCTCTCTCAACCTCTTTGTTATGTGAGCAAGTTCCCTTCTCTTCAGCAAAGTAGATGGCGATAGATCCGAAAAAAATTGTAATTCTTCGCCTGCATGGTGCACTGGCTGCTTGGTGCGCGCACATTTAAGAATTTCCTCCTTGTCTTTGAAGTTTAAGAAACGGACTATGATGTCTCTAGGAGGCGCTTTGGAAGGTGGTCTCGCCCTGAGAGCCATGTGGGCTCTTTCGAGTGGGAGCTCTAGAGAGGACGGAGTGCCTTTCAGCGTACGAAACAGGCTCTGCAGGTACCCCTCTATTGCTGGAGGGTGTATGGTTTCTGACACACCCCTAATTCTCAAGTTGTTTCGGCGACCTCTATTGTCGAGGTCCTCTAGTTTGTCAGATAGAAATTGTATTGTTTCAGATTGGTGCTGAAGATCTGCCTGCATCTGTACAATGTTGAAGTTTCAGCATGTTTTGTCTCAGACTGTGTCACTCTGGTGTCTAACATGGTGATGTATTTCTTGAGATCAGCAAACATGTCCCGCATCTCCTTTACTGCATTCCTGATGTCCTCTTTTGATGAGAGGTGTTGCAGGTCCTCCTTAGTGATATGTTGCTGGGAGAGCATGTCCGTAGACTGCAAAGTTGGTGGTGTTGCAGATTGACTATAGTCCATACTGTCAGTTGCCTCTATGTTAGGATGTTCAACCTGCTTCAAGTAGCCACTAAGTGTGCATACTGGGGTATTTTTATCTGCCTTAGATTTTTTTTTACAGGGCATAGCTCCACAATCCGATTTCTCTCTCTTTTTTTTTTTTTTTTTTTTTTTATATGTTTTTGTGTTCTTTTTTATAATAACAAGGGAGAGGATAGGGCAGAGCGTGTCCACTTATGTGCCTTAGGTAGTTAATAAGGCGAGCTCGGTTGAAACACAGAGTGCCCTCTTTAATTTAAAAGTCTATTTGTAAGTACTGGGCTTGTCTGTCCTTATCGGAGGCCCCTGAAATTGTTGGCGCGTAATTAAGATGGAGTACTGTCATGTAGATTAAAGTGCGCAGCGTCACTGTGAAGAAGGGGTGCCGTGGTCGGCCCTGTAGGTGTATTTCGGTGCGGGCGGCAGAGCAGATCCACTCCCGGATGATAACAACCACCGGGAGGTTCCGTGTATAGCGACTTACACCAACAGATGGAGCAAGGTAGGAAGGAACGGACCCGTGTAGCTAGGGAGTGTCCCCGGTCATGTGTTAGGTCTGCATCAACCTTGTAAAGCTGTCCGCTGGTAAGTCTCACCACATCCGGTGAAGCAGGCCAGATGGGTCTCAAGGCATGCTTGAATAGCAGTGCAGGGAGCCGATGGCGTATGTCCCGAATCAGTCGGCCCAATGTTCCGTCCGTTCTGATGGCCTCAGGCGTCACTGGTCTCTCCACAAATGTCAGCGGGGCAGGCAGTTTTTATCTGTTAGCTTTGCTTAGGCAGGAAGTTAGACAAAGTTTTTTCCCAAAAAAATATATAGGATTTAGTTAGGGTAATGCTATATTTATATATTGTACAGTCTTGGGATTTAGGAGCTTTCTAAAACACAGCCATCCGCCTCCGTGGCTAAGCTCCGCCCCCCCAGAGAATGTAAATTTAAACAATTTTCCAATTTACTTTTATCACCAATTTTGCTTTGTTCTCTTGGTATTCTGAGTTGAAAGCTAAACCTAGGAGGTTCATATGTAAATTTCTAAGCCCTTGAAGGCAGCCTCTTCTCTCAGGGCATTTTGACAGTTTTTCACCACTAGAGGGTGTTAGTTCATGTGTTTCATATAGATAACACTATGCTCACGCACGTGGAGTTCCAGTGAGCCAGCTCTGTTTGGCTAAAATGGATGTCTGTCAAAAGAACTGAAATAAGGGGGCAGTTTGCAGAGGCTTAGATACAAGGTAATCACAGAGATAAAAAGTGTATTTATATAACTGTGTTATGCAAAACTAGGGAATGGGTAATAAAGGGATTATCTATCTTTTTAAGCAATAACACTTCTGGTGTAGACTGTCCCTTTAAATTCAACAATTTATCTCCCTGTAAAAGAAATGCTCACACACTTGCCTGTCTCTTGTTATTTAGATTTTATTTTAAAATAGATTATCTCCTATGTCCTTGAGCTCACGTATTAAGGGACAAGTAACACATAGGGGCATATGTATCAAGCTCCGTATGGAGCTTGATGCCCCGTGTTTCTTTATGAAGCAGCGGTCATAAAGACCGCTGCTCCATAACCTGTCCGCCTGCTCTGAGCAGGCGGACACACATCGCCACAATACAACCCGATCGAGTACAATCGGGTTGATTGACACCCCCTTGCTGGCGGCCCATTGGCCGAGAGTCTGCAGAGGGTGGCGTTGCACCAGCAGCTCTTGTCAATGCTGAATACGGTGAGCGTATTCAGCGAGGTCTGGCGGACCTGATCCGCAGTGTCAGACCTTGATAACTAGAGGCCATAGAGATTGTAATATAAAATATGTAATTATACATCGTAAAACAACTTTGTAATATACTTTCATCATTTTTGTACCCCATTTTCCTCTAATTTAACTCTGTCAATTGTGGGTTTTCCATTCCTGAAAACTGAAAGAGTACAAGACAACATCACAAGCCTAATCATGACCCATACATGTCTCAAATTAACAATTTCTTATCTTATCTTTTTCTGCAGATGCCAAACTCTCGGCTAGATTATGAGTCTTGCGTTAGGCTTAAAAAGCAGCATTGGCCAGTCCCAACGCTGCTTTTTAATGCCCGCTGGTATTACGGGTCTTGAAGGTACAGGCTCACCGCTCACTTTTTTGGCCAGACTTGGAAATACCGCAAATCCACTTACGTCAATTGCGTATCCTCTTTTTTCAATGGGACTTGCATAGCGCCGGAATTACAAGTCTGCCAAAAGTGAGCGGCAGACCCTCTCCTGTCAAGCCTGGTACCGCATTTTAAAGTCATCGCAAACACTTTTTAAAAAAATGTAACCCCTAATCTGCCAAACCGGACATTGCTGCCACTATAATAAATATATTAACCCCTAAACCGCCGCACTCCCACCTCGCAAACACTAGTTAAATTTTATTAACCTCTAATCTGCCGTCCCTAACATCGCCAACACCTACCTACATTTATTAACCCCTAATCTGCCGCCCCCAACGTCGCCGCCACTATATTAAAGTTATTAACCCCTAAATCTAAGTCTAACCCTAACCCTAACCCCCTAACATAAATATAATTTAAATAAATATAAATAAAATAACTATCATTAACTAAATTATTCCTATTTAAAACTAAATACTTACCTATAAAATAAACCCTAAGCTAGCTACAATATAACTAATAGTTACATTATAGCTAGCTTAGGGTTTATTTTTATTTTACAGGCAAGTTTGTATTTATTTTAACTAGGTAGAATAGTTACTAAATAGTTATTAACTATTTAATAACTACCTAGCTAAAATAAAGACAAAAATACCTGTAAAATAAAACCTAACCTAAGTTACAATTACACGTAATACTACCACTATAATTAAATTAATTCCCTAAATTAAATAAAATTATCTAAAGTACCAAATACAATGGGCCTTTTGCGGGGCATTGCCCCAAAGTAATCAGCTCTTTTACCTGTAAAAAAAATTAAAAAATCCCCCCCCCAACATTAAAACCCACCACCCACACAACCAACCCTACTCTAAAACCCACCCAATCCCCCCTTAAAAAACCTAGCACTAACCCCCTGAAGATCGACCTACCTGGAGACATCTTCATTCAAACGGGCAGAAGTGGTCCTCCAGACGGGCAGAAGTCTACATCCAAGCCGGGCAGAAGTGGTCCTCCTGACGGGCAAAAGTCTTCATCCAGATGGCATCTTCTATCTTCATCCATCCGGTGCGGAGCAGGTCCATCTTCAAGACATCCAACACGGAGCATCCTCTTCTTCCGATGGCTACGACTGAATGAAGGTTCCTTTAAATGACGTCATCCAAGATGGCGTCCCTTCAATTCCGATTGGCTGATAGAATTCTATCAGCCAATTGGAATTAAGGTAGAAAAAATCCTATTGGCTGATGCAATCAGCCAATAGGATTGAGCTTGCATTCTATTGGCTGATTGGAACAGCCAATAGAATGCCAGCTCAATCCTATTGGCTGATTGCATCAGCCAATAGGATTTTTACTACCTTAATTCCGATTGGCTGATAGAATTCTATCAACCAATCAGAATTGAAGGGACGCCATCTTGGATGACGTCACTTAAAGGTACCTTCATTCAGTCGTAGCCGTCGGAAGAAGAGGATGCTCCGCGTCGGATGTCTTGAAGATGGACCCGCTCCGTGCTGGATGGATGAAGATAGAAGATGCCATCTGGATGAAGACTTCTGCCTGTCTGGAGGACCACTTCTGCCCGGCTTGGATGAAGACTTCTACCCGTCTAGAGGACCACTTCTGCCCGGTTGGATGAAGACGTCTCCCGGTAGGTCGATCTTCAGGGGGTTAGTGCTTGGTTTTTTTAAGGGGGGGTTGGGTGGCTTTAGAGTAGGGTTGGTTGTGTGGGTGGTGGGTTTTAATGTTGGGGGGGGATTTGTAATTTTTTTTACAGGTAAAAGAGCTGATTATTTTGGTGCAATGCTCCGCAAAAGGCCCTTTTATGGGCAATTTGTAATTTAGTGTAGGGTAGGGCTTTTTTATTTTGGGGGGGCTTTTTTATTTTGTTAGGGGGATTAGATTAGGTGTAATTAGTTTAAAAATCTTGTAATTTTTTTTATTATTTTCTGTAATTTAGTGTTTGTTTTTTTTGTACTTTAGATAATTTAATTTAATTTAGGGAATTAATTTAATTATAGTGGTAGTGTTAGGTGTAGTTGTAACTTAGGTTAGGTTTTATTTTACAGGTACTTTTGTCTTTATTTTAGCTAGGTAGTTATTAAATAGTTAATAACTATTTAATAACTATTCTACCTAGTTAAAATAAATACAAACTTGCCTGTAAAATAAAAATAAACCCTAAGCTAGCTACACTGTAACTATTAGTTATATTGTAGCTATTTTAGGATTTATTTATAGGCAAGTATTTAGTTTTAAATAGGAATAATTTAGTTAATGATAGTTTTTTTTATTTAGATTTATTTAAATTATATTTGATAGGGGGTGTTAGGGTTAGACTTAGGTTTAGGGGTTAATAACTTTAATATAGGGGCGGCGACTTTGGGGGCGGCAGATTAGGGGTTAAGAAGTGTAGGTAGGTTGCGGCGACATTGGGGGCGGCAGATTAGGGGTTAATAAATATAATGTAGGTGTCGGCGATGTTGGGGGACAGCAGATTAGGGGTTCATAAGTATAATGTAGGTGGCGGCGGTGTCCGGAGCGGCAGATTATGGGTTAATAATATAATGTAGGTGTCGGCGATGTTGGGGGCGGCAGATTAGGGGTTAATAAGTGTAAGATTAGGGGTGTTTAGACTCTGGGTTCATGTTAGGGTGTTAGGTGTAGACATAAATGTATTTTCCCCATAGGAATCAATGGGGCTGCATTAGGAGCTAAACGCTGCTTTTTTGAAGGTGTTAGGGTTTTTTTCAGCTGGCTCTCGCCCATTGATTCCTATGGGGAAATCGTGCACGAGCACGTTCAGCCAGCTCACCACTAACGTAAGCAGCACTGATATTGAGGTTAGATGTGAAGCAAATTTTTTTGTGGTTAACGCCGGGTTTGGAAAAACCTATAAAACCAGCTCTGTCTGTAAGTGAGCGGTGAGCATAAACTGCTTGTTAGCACCGCACAGCTTCTAATGCCAAACTCGTAATCTAGCCATATTTTTATTAACACAACATTTTAGACACATATCTATAAAGTTTTATGATATATGTATACATATATGGAAATGACTGTTAAACAAAGGACCTCTGAGGGACTATAGATCCTATCCTGTAATCTTTACACCTGAATTCCTTGAACAGTTTTTTTCAATAAGGGTTTTTTAGAAGACCACCTGTGTTTTTAGATGTGTATAAATGTATCTTGAATGAAGAAAAAAGGTGGCACACGGTATGAAGGCTGTGGCCTCTAGTTATCAAAGTCTGGTGGACCTGATCCGACAGTGCGGATCAGGTCCGCCAGACTTTGCTGAATACGGCGAGCAATACGCTCACCGTATTTAGCATTGCACCAGCAGCTCACAAGAGCTGCTGGTGCAATGCCGCCCCCTGCTGACTCGCGGCCAATCGGCCGCCAGCAGGGGGTGTCAATCAACCTGATCGTACTAGATTGGGTTGATTTGCGAAGATGTCTGTCCGCCTGACAGGTTATGGAGCAGCGGTCTTTGTGACCGCTGCTTCATAACTGCTGTTTCTGGCGAGCCTGCAGGCTCACCAGAAACACAGGGCATCAAGCTCCATATGGAGCTTGATACATATGCCCCTATACCTTTATTAGGAAGAGTAACGTTTCGGGGCACCTGCCCCTTTCTTAAACTCGAGCTTGAGAAGTATGATCCTTATTTGTTGATTCCTAACTCTAAATCTAAATGTATTAAAATATAAATTAGAAAGTGCAAAGCTTAAATGTAATAATACTGAAAGGAACCAATCTAAAGTGTAAAGTAATATAAAGCACAAAGTTTAAGTGTAACAAATCTCTCATATCATGCAGTGCTATATTGCACTGTTCTTGTCTCTCCTTCATATATAAAAATGAGAGAGATCTTGCAGTGCTTTAAAGGGACACTTTCTTTAAAGGGACACTCTAAAAAAATTAAACTTTCATGATTCAGATAGGGAATGCAATTTTAAACAACTTTCCAATTCACTTTTATCATCAAATTTGCTTTGTTCTCTTGGTATTCTTTGTTCAAAGCTAAATCTAGGTAGGCTCATATGCTAATTAATTTCTAAACCCTTGAAGGCCGTCCCTTATTTCAATGCATTTGGCAGTTTTTCACAGTTAGAGGGCGTTAGTTCATGTGTACCATGCAGATAACATTGTGACCACGCCTGTGGAGTTACAAATGAGAGGGCACTGATTGGCTTAATGCAAGTCTGTCAAAATAACTGAGATAAGGGGCAGTCTGCAGAGGCTTAGATACAAGGTAATCACAGAGGTAAAAAGTATATTAATATAACTGTGTAGGTTATGCAAAACAGGGGAATGGGTAATAAAGGGATTATCTATCTTTTTAAACAATAACAATTCTGAAGTAGACTGTCCCTTTATGCATTCAGTGAGTTCACCCCTGTGAAGTCTGCACTACAATTTCTCTACAAGCTGGAGAATCCTTTAAATATCAGGGCCTTAGTCTGAATTTCAAATGAATAACAGATTTTTTTTCTGACAAATGTCAAAGTTAGTTTAATTTTCTTTCCCTCTGTATCATGTGACAGCCATCAGCCAATCACAAAATGTATATACGTATATTTGCTGAATTCTTGCACATGCTTAGTATTAGCTGGTGTCTCAGAAAGTGTAAATATAAAAATATTGTGCACATTTTGATAATGGAAGTGAATTGTTTACAATTGTGGGCTCTATCTGAATTATAAAAGTTCATTTTTACTTTAGAGTTCCTTAAATTATAAATACAATTCTCAGATGATGAGATTCAGTTCACAGGTTATGAGTTTTAAAGACTTGATGTTACTTTTGAGGCTAAGAGGTCTATTTATGTAGGTGCGGACAGACACGATCCGCTATAGCGAATCATGTCCACCGCACATCGATAAATGCCGACAGCATACGCTGTCTCATAAATAGACACCTAATACTGAAATCACTGAGGATCAATGCTCACTCGGGGCCTGATATTCAGACCTTGCCGGCATGGAGAGAAATCACACAAAGTCTTTGTTTGTTTTTTTAGACCTTGTATTGTAATGTAGGAGTCTCTGATTCACATAAAGAACACTAAATAGCAACGTAAATAATTCTCAAGATAACATTTGTATTTTTATTTTTTTAAGGGCCTTACTGTACCGACAAGTATTTCATCACACCTGAGCGGCGAGGTTTTGAATAGCGGGGCCCTAACAGAGAACATGGTTCACCTTCCACCTTACCCGCAGTTACACGAACATCTAACAAAAGATGGTGATGATTGTGCTAGGGAATAAAAAAATAGACTGTTGGGGGGCGTGTCCGGGCAGCGGCCATGAATAGTCGCAAAGACAGTAGCTCCTAACTTTACAAAGATAATCTGCTTATTATCTATAGACCAGACAAACATCTGTATCTACTGATCATTGCAGCTACCTCTATAAAGCCCACTGATCCGATTTATGTTAATCTGGAGAAGTTTGCATAGTTTGTAACGCTAGACCGGTCTTTTTGTGAAGAGAGGAGGCGGCCTCATACTATCAACTCTAACAAACCCCTCCCCCCCGGGAAACCAGGTTAAGCAAGATCATCTAACTGCTATATCAAGATGGAGGAATATTATGCAAGTATATCTGTTCTGCTAGAAGAACTAAACAGCAAACTAAACAGCAAACTAGACGGAAGGTTTAGTGATCTCACTGCCACTATCAGAGGTACATTCAGGCAAGATGGCGCCAGACAACCAATACCATCATAGAACAGTTCTCAGTGCCCAAGAGAGAGAGGTCTAGAGGGGCTCCAGGCTATATCACAGTTAACAATGCTGACAGCGGATCCAAGCTATACTCTGCTGACATCCCACATTCCCTCATTGAGCATATGCGGAAGCCTAACTGGGTGAACACCATTTTCACATGGGACAAGAGGTCTTTGCTGCTCACACACTTGAAAAATCTGCAGCATTCAGCTTTTCTCACTCCATGTTCCTATACAGCACTAAAGCTTGATCACTCACCTCTGGACTCTTCCCGGGGAGATGCGGCTGACTCCTGGGGGCGTGCTCCAGAACATATTCGCTCTATATCTAAGAAGAATGCTATATGGGAAGTGAGAGAATGTAAGGCTTGTTTCTCGCTCACTTACGAGTCAGAGGGTTCAGTTGCTTCGCTAATCTGGGAAACTCGATCCTCCAACTGTCATATACTGAACACTTACCGCTATGTCCAGACTGACTGTAGATCTGGAGTAGGCTAAGGGGAAGAAAATCCCTATTGAATCTGAGAGACGGATCTTCTAGCACACCAGGAACTCTGGTAGCACACATGTTGATTAACTTTCCCTGCATTCCCCAGCTTATGTTTTGTTTGCAACCAGTTGTCTTTGCTACAGATTGTTTTACAGTTCTTTTGTTTTAGTATTTGACTTGCTAATTGCATTGGAAATGTTGCTTCTATCTGTTTCTCAGTTCCCACATGTATAGCCTTCTTAAAGGGACACTGAACCCATATTTTTTCTTTTATGATTCACATAGAGCATGCAATTTTTAGCAACTTTCTAATTTACTTGCTATCTTTATTTGAAAAAGAAGGTATCTAAGATAAGGAGCCAGCAAATGTTTGGTTCAGACCATGGACAACACTTGTTTATTGGTGCTGTCCAATCAGCAAGGACAACCCAGTTTGTTCACCAAAAATGGGTCGGCATCTCAACTTACATTCTTGCTTTTAAAATAAACATACCAAGAGAATCAAGAAAATTTGATAATAGGAGTAAATTAGAAAGTTGCTTAAAATTGCCTGTTCTATCTGAATCATGAAAGAAATTTTTTGGGTTCAGTGTCCCTTTAAACTACCACTAGAATATACTTTAACAGTAATGCTCATCTACAATGTTATATATTGTTATTACATAGGAGTGTTTAACTTCCATCAAACTGATAACCTGATTTAACATAGCTACTAAGCAAAAATTGTATTTGTCAACTAACTCTTGCATAATAGTACACATTTTTTTATTGTTGATTGATAGCTCCATAAGCTTCTGAGCAACTTCAGAGGACAAACCTGAGTTAAATATGTTAAGCAATGCTTTTTATGGTTACTTGATCATAGAGTAGAGTCTTCTACTTATACCTATTGCATAATGTAACCTTAATGAAGTATAATGTATATGTCAATTAGTAATACATAATGTATGTTCCACAATTAGAAGGACTCCAGGTAAATAGAGCCAGAAACATCTAAAGCTAGATCATTCACACATATTTACTCCCATACATTTTACCTTCTTTCACATACCTCTTAACTACTATGCTGTCTGGCAAGCTCATAATTGTCTCTACCTGTGGCCCACTTTTTTCTATTTGTTTCTTTATCTATAGAGCCTGATAACTTCCCATCATCATTTCACAATATTTAAAAATTAGAAACCTTACTTAAAACCCTATTACCTATTGCATCAATAAGACAGAGCTTTTTGAGATGCAATTCTACTATGATGTCCCAGGCAGACTTCTCACATAACTCTGCTAAGAAGTATATGCCTCATAGGTGTTCCCAACAAAGCAAAAAGGTTAATATGACCGCTTGCAGTTAGCCATACTTAGTTGACATGGATCACTCTTCCTGTCAGCATTCATTTTGCAATCATATTATAGTTCATAGTAAATTTTACATATACATACAAAGACACGTTCACATGGTAAGTGGCCACAATTCTCTAGAACAAGACTGGGGATGCAGGATATATCCTATGGGAGACACTTATGGTTCATAATGTTATTTTTATTTTTAGATGATATTTCACAATCCTGAAATAAACTGATAAACTGATATTTTGAATAGAATTGCCTTTCAAAGACCATACATCCAGGTTACTTTGCACAATGCATGCTATTTAAGAAACATAGGAGGAATAATGTTCAAAGAATTCTAAATATATACATGTCCTATTTTAGAAAATGTTTTTTAGACACACAACCCCTACTTTGTGCTAGAGAGGACTAAGATTTTGAGAATTCAGACAGGTAAAGAGATACATTTTATAGTTGACATTTAGGTATATTATTATTTGAAAGGACATGAAATCTTACATTCATTTATGTCCCTCATACATAGTGATCGTTTTGCTTAACAGTGTCCAAAAGTAGTATCTGTAAATTAAAATGGTGATTTGGGATGGTCTCGTATTTGTCAAGTGGTGTAAATGTTTATTTGTACTAATGTTAAGTAATCTTTAATGCGAATATTTTGTTTGTGCATCAGTGTGCAATTCTATATTCATGTTGTTTTGTACCGTGTTGCAAGATCTGAACGTATTTATGGATTCCTTGTTTAGTGTAAATGTTGTGCATTATTTTTTTTTTTCCGATTGTGAATGTTAAATGCGTATGTGCTATGTTGCGTGAGCGAATGTTGTTTGTACATTTGATCTGTGTTTTTGTTGTGCATTATTCTGTATATGTAATATGACAGAGCAGTGTGTATTTCTCGCAAGATCAAGTGTTAGATGAATAATCCATACTTAGTTCATTTAGCATTGATCTTTATGGGAGAATGTTTAACACACCCGTAATTACGCTATTAAATAAACGCGGTAGACGTGCTACCGCGACACGTTACAAGGTTGTTTTAAGACTCGTAATACCTACGTTATAAAAAGATATGCAATGGAAATAACGTACAAGTCATTAGAGAGCAGCCATAATGCAAAACTCGTAATCTGGCCGATAGGTGGATGCAGTAATATATAATTGGATACATTAATATAACCATTCCTCATACACAAGGTGAAATAACCATACCTTTATGTCGTGTCTGATTTTTCTGTTTTACAGGGACATAAAAGTGCAAAAACAAAATGCTACCACAGTGTTAAAGTTAGCTCCAGAACAGCAATGCAGTACTGGGAGCTAGCTGATCGCATCTGGTGAGCCAATGCAGAGGCATATGTGTGTACACACTAACCAGCAGCTAGCTCCCAGTATTGCATTGCCACTCCTGAGCCTACTTAGGTATGATTTTCAACAAACGATACCAAGAGAATTATATAAATGTTATAACTTAAAATTAAATGTTCTAACTGAATCATACAAGTTTTACTTTATATCCTCATACAGTTCATAGGCCTTAACTGAATTTACACACAATGCACTAGTTCAGAACAAAACACTACCTGTACACACAATAATATATGTTCTGGGAACTGCAGAGTAATTCAGTCCTGTAATTAAATAGCTTTAAGACTGTTAATCCTGTGTATTGTGTTATAAGAATGTTTTTAAGATTTTATCTTAGGCCACAATTAACTAATTAATGTGCAGTAATGGAGTTAAGGTAATGCTGGAATTCTCTCAGAAAGCTCATGTTACATAAAATAATAGGAAATGAAAGCTACTCTCTGTTCTAGATATGGCATGAAATAGAAAGCCAACTGCTTGTAGGTATATTGATATATATGTTTCCCTAAGACCTGTGAGTGCTTCTTCCTTCAGTGAGTTGGATGTTATTCATTGAATTGAGCTCCCAGGCAATAACTGTTGTAGGCAAGGAGTTCATGGGACTTTGACTATATATATATATATATATATATATATATATATATATATATATATATATATATATATATATATATATATATATATATATATATATATATATATATTTAATTAGCACCAACTGAGTAAGTTAATGAAAAGAAAATGGTCTCTCTCTAGAACATAAAGGGAATATATATATATATCTGTCTTTGTGTGTATATGTGTGTGTGTGTGTGTATATATGTGTTTCTTGGTAGATGTGTGTGTATGGGTATATAAGTGTGTGTGTCTGTGTATTTATGTGTGTGTCTGTGTATATATGTATGCATGCATGTGTATCTGTGTATATATATATATATATATATATATATATATATATGTGTTTGTGTGTGTGTGTCTCTGTAGATGTATGTGTATGTGTATATATCTATGTGTGTGTGTGTATGTGTGTGTATATATATATATACAGGGAGTGCAGAATTATTAGGCAAATTAGTATTTTGACCACATCATCCTCTTTATGCATTTTGTCTTACTCCAAGCTGTATAGGCTCGAAAGCCTACTACCAATTAAGCATATTAGGTGATGTGCATCTCTGTAATGAGAAGGGGTGTGGTCTAATGACATCAACACCCTATATCAGGTGTGCATAATTATTAGGCAACTTCCTTTCCTTTGACAAAATGGGTCAAAAGAAGGACTTGAAAGGCTCAGAAAAGTAAAAAATAGTGAGATATCTTGCAGAGGGATGCAGCACTCTTAAAATTGCAAAGCTTCTGAAGCGTGATCATCGAACAATCAAGCGTTTCATTCAAACTAGTCAACAGGGTCTCAAGAAGCGTGTGGAAAAACCAAGGCGCAAAATAACTGCCCATGAACTGAGAAAAGTCAAGAGTGCAGCTGCCAAGATGCCACTTGCCACCAGTTTGGCCATATTTCGGAGCTGCAACATCACTGGAGTGCCCAGAAGCACAAGGTGTGCAATACTCAGAGACATGGCCAAGGTAAGAAAGGCTGAAAGACGACCACCACTGAACAAGACACACAAGCTGAAACGTCAAGACTGGGCCAAGAAATATCTCAAGACTGATTTTTCTAAGGTTTTATGGACTGATGAAATGAGAGTGAGTCTTGATGGGCCAGATGGATGGGCCCGTGGCTGGATTGGTAAAGGGCAGAGAGCTCCAGTCCGACTCAGACGCCAGCAAGGTGGAGGTGGAGTACTGGTTTGGGCTGGTATCATCAAAGATGAGCTTGTGGGGCCTTTTCGGGTTGAGGATGGAGTCAAGCTCAACTCCCAGTCCTACTGCCAGTTTCTGGAAGACACCTTCTTCAAGCAGTGGTACAGGAAGAAGTCTGCATCCTTCAAGAAAAACATGATTTTCATGCAGGACAATGCTCCATCACACGCGTCCAAGTACTCCACAGCGTGGCTGGCAAGAAAGGGTATAAAAGAAGAAAATCTAATGACATGGCCTCCTTGTTCACCTGATCTGAACCCCATTGAGAACCTGTGGTCCATCATCAAATGTGAGATTTACAAGGAGTGAAAACAGTACACCTCTCTGAACAGTGTCTGGGAGGCTGTGGTTGCTGCTGCACGCAATGTTGATGGTGAACATATCAAAACACTGACAGAATCCATGGATGGCAGGCTTTTGAGTGTCCTTGCAAAGAAAGGGGGCTATATTGGTCACTGATTTGTTTTTGTTTTGTTTTTGAATGTCAGAAATGTATATTTGTGAATGTTGAGATGTTATATTGGTTTCACTGGTAAAAATAAATAATTGAAATGGGTATATATTTGTTTTTTGTTAAGTTGCCTAATAATTATGCACAGTAATAGTCACCTGCACACACAGATATCCCCCTAAAATAGCTATAACTAAAAACAAACTAAAAACTACTCCCAAAACTATTCAGCTTTGATATTAATGAGTTTTTTGGGTTCATTGAGAACATGGTTGTTGTTCAATAATAAAATTAATCCTCAAAAATACAACTTGCCTAATAATTCTGCACTCCCTATATATATATATATATATATATATATATATATATATATATATATATATATATATATATATATATGTGTGTGTGTGTGTGTCTGTGTAGATGTGTGTGTGTGTATATATGTGTGTGCATGTGTGTATATATGC
Organism: Bombina bombina; assembly: GCF_027579735.1. Classification (NCBI taxonomy): domain Eukaryota; kingdom Metazoa; phylum Chordata; class Amphibia; order Anura; family Bombinatoridae; genus Bombina; species Bombina bombina. Next base: position 190,085,011 of record NC_069505.1, on the reverse strand, counting down.
GTGTGTGTGTCTGTGTGGATGTGTGTGTATGTATACAGGGAGTGCAGAATTATTAGGCAAATGAGTATTTTGACCACATCATCCTCTTTATGCATGTTGTCTTACTCCAAGCTGTATAGGCTCGAAAGCCTACTACCAATTAAGCATATTAGGTGATGTGCATCTCTGTAATGAGAAGGGGTGTGGTCTAATGACATCAACACCCTATATCAGGTGTGCATAATTATTAGGCAACTTCCTTTCCTTTGGCAAAATGGGTCAAAAGAAGGACTTGACAGGCTCAGAAAAGTCAAAAATAGTGAGATATCTTGCAGAGGGATGCAGCACTCTTAAAATTGCAAAGTTTCTGAAGCGTGATCATCGAACAATCAAGCGTTTCATTCAAAATAGTCAACAGGGTCGCAAGAAGCGTGTGGAAAAACCAAGGCGCAAAATAACTGCCCATGAACTGAGAAAAGTCAAGCGTGCAGCTGCCAAGATGCCACTTGCCACCAGTTTGGCCATATTTCAGAGCTGCAACATCACTGGAGTGCCCAAAAGCACAAGGTGTGCAATACTCAGAGACATGGCCAAGGTAAGAAAGGCTGAAAGACGACCACCACTGAACAAGACACACAAGCTGAAATGTCAAGACTGGGCCAAGAAATATCTCAAGACTGATTTTTCTAAGGTTTTATGGACTGATGAAATGAGAGTGAGTCTTGATGGGCCAGATGGATGGGCCCGTGGCTGGATTGGTAAAGGGCAGAGAGCTCCAGTCCGACTCAGACACCAGCAAGGTGGAGGTGGAGTACTGGTTTGGGCTGGTATCATCAAAGATGAGCTTGTGGGGTCTTTTCGGGTTGAGGATGGAGTCAAGCTCAACTCCCAGTCCTACTGGCAGTTTCTGGAAGACACCTTCTTCAAGCAGTGGTACAGGAAGAAGTCTGCATCCTTCAAGAAAAACATGATTTTCGTGCAGGACAATGCTCCATCACACGCGTCCAAGTACTCCACAGCGTGGCTGGCAAGAAAGGGTATAAAAGAAGAAAATCTAATGACATGGCCTCCTTGTTCACCTGATCTGAACCCCATTGAGAACCTGTGGTCCATCATCAAATGTGAGATTTACAAGGAGGGAAAACAGTACACCTCTCTGAACAGTGTCTGGGAGGCTGTGGTTGCTGCTGCACGCAATGTTGATGGTGAACAGATCAAAACACTGACAGAATCCATGGATGGCAGGCTTTTGATTGTCCTTGCAAAGAAAGGTGGCTATATTGGTCACTGATTTGTTTTTGTTTTGTTTTTGAATGTCAGAAATGTATATTTGTGAATGTTGAGATGTTATATTGGTTTCACTGGTAAAAATAAATAATTGAAATGGGTATATATTTGTTTTTTGTTAAGTTGCCTAATAATTATGCACAGTAATAGTCACCTGCACACACAGACATCCCCCTAAAATAGCTAAAACTAAAAACAAACTAAAAACTACTTCCAAAACTATTTAGCTTTGATATTAATGAGTTTTTTGGGTTCATTGAGAACATGGTTGTTGTTCAATAATAAAATTAATCCTCAAAAATACAACTTGCCTAATAATTCTGCACTCCCTATATATATATGTGTATATGTGTATATATTTGTGTGTGTATCTGTCTAGATGTGTGTGGTTATGTATATATATATATATACAGGGAGTGCAGAATTATTAGGCAAATGAGTATTTTGACCACATCATCCTCTTTATGCATGTTGTCTTACTCCAAGCTGTATAGGCTCGAAAGCCTACTACCAATTAAGCATATTAGGTGATGTGCATCTCTGTAATGAGAAGGGGTGTGGTCTAATGACATCAACACCCTATATCAGGTGTGCATAATTATTAGGCAACTTCCTTTCCTTTGGCAAAATGGGTCAAAAGAAGGACTTGACAGGCTCAGAAAAGTCAAAAATAGTGAGATATCTTGCAGAGGGATGCAGCACTCTTAAAATTGCAAAGCTTCTGAAGCGTGATCATCGAACAATCAAGCGTTTCATTCAAAATAGTCAACAGGGTCGCAAGAAGCGTGTGGAAAACCCAAGGCGCAAAATAACTGCCCATGAACTGAGAAAAGTCAAGCGTGCAGCTGCCAAGATGCCACTTGCCACCAGTTTGGCCATATTTCAGAGCTGCAACATCACTGGAGTGCCCAAAAGCACAAGGTGTGCAATACTCAGAGACATGGCCAAGGTAAGAAAGGCTGAAAGACGACCACCACTGAACAAGACACACAAGCTGAAACGTCAAGACTGGGCCAAGAAATATCTCAAGACTGATTTTTCTAAGGTTTTATGGACTGATGAAATGAGAGTGAGTCTTGATGGGCTAGATGGATGGGCCCGTGGCTGGATTGGTAAAGGGCAGAGAGCTCCAGTCCGACTCAGACGCCAGCAAGGTGGAGGTGGAGTACTGGTTTGGGCTGGTATCATCAAAGATGAGCTTGTGGGGCCTTTTCAGGTTGAGGATGGAGTCAAGCTCAACTCCCAGTCCTACTGCCAGTTTCTGGAAGACACCTTCTTCAAGCAGTGGTACAGGAAGAAGTCTGCATCCTTCAAGAAAAACATGATTTTCATGCAGGACAATGCTCCATCACACGCGTCCAAGTACTCCACAGCGTGGCTGGCAAGAAAGGGTATAAAAGAAGAAAATCTAATGACATGGCCTCCTTGTTCACCTGATCTGAACCCCATTGAGAACCTGTGGTCCATCATCAAATGTGAGATTTACAAGGAGTGAAAACAGTACACCTCTCTGAACAGTGTCTGGGAGGCTGTGGTTGCTGCTGCATGCAATGTTGATGGTGAACATATCAAAACACTGACAGAATCCATGGATGGCAGGCTTTTGAGTGTCCTTGCAAAGAAAGGGGGCTATATTGGTCACTGATTTGTTTTTGTTTTGTTTTTGAATGTCAGAAATGTATATTTGTGAATGTTGAGATGTTATATTGGTTTCACTGGTAAAAATAAATAATTGAAATGGGTATATATTTGTTTTTTGTTAAGTTGCCTAATAATTATGCACAGTAATAGTCACCTGCACACACAGATATCCCCCTAAAATAGCTATAACTAAAAACAAACTAAAAACTACTCCCAAAACTATTCAGCTTTGATATTAATGAGTTTTTTGGGTTCATTGAGAACTTGGTTGTTGTTCAATAATAAAATTAATCCTCAAAAATACAACTTGCCTAATAATTCTGCACTCCCTATATATATATATATATATATATATATATATATATATATATATATATATATATATATATATATATATATATATATATATATATATATATATATATATATATATATATGTGTGTGTGTGTGTCTGTGTAGATGTGTGTGTGTGTATATATGTGTGTGCATGTGTGTATATATGCGTGTGTGTGTCTGTGTGGATGTGTGTGTATGTATATATATATGTGTATATGTGTATATATTTGTGTGTGTATCTGTCTAGATGTGTGTGGTTATGTATATATATATATATATACAGGGAGTGCAGAATTATTAGGCAAATGAGTATTTTGACCACATCATCCTCTTTATGCATGTTGTCTTACTCCAAGCTGTATAGGCTCGAAAGCCTACTACCAATTAAGCATATTAGGTGATGTGCATCTCTGTAATGAGAAGGGGTGTGGTCTAATGACATCAACACCCTATATCAGGTGTGCATAATTATTAGGCAACTTCCTTTCCTTTGGCAAAATGGGTCAAAAGAAGGACTTGACAGGCTCAGAAAAGTCAAAAATAGTGAGATATCTTGCAGAGGGATGCAGCACTCTTAAAATTGCAAAGCTTCTGAAGCGTGATCATCGAACAATCAAGCGTTTCATTCAAAATAGTCAACAGGGTCGCAAGAAGCGTGTGGAAAAACCAAGGCGCAAAATAACTGCCCATGAACTGAGAAAAGTCAAGCGTGCAGCTGCCAAGATGCCACTTGCCACCAGTTTGGCCATATTTCAGAGCTGCAACATCACTGGAGTGCCCAAAAGCACAAGGTGTGCAATACTCAGAGACATGGCCAAGGTAAGAAAGGCTGAAAGACGACCACCACTGAACAAGACACACAAGCTGAAACGTCAAGACTGGGCCAAGAAATATCTCAAGACTGATTTTTCTAAGGTTTTATGGACTGATGAAATGAGAGTGAGTCTTGATGGGCTAGATGGATGGGCCCGTGGCTGGATTGGTAAAGGGCAGAGAGCTCCAGTCCGACTCAGACGCCAGCAAGGTGGAGGTGGAGTACTGGTTTGGGCTGGTATCATCAAAGATGAGCTTGTGGGGCCTTTTCAGGTTGAGGATGGAGTCAAGCTCAACTCCCAGTCCTACTGCCAGTTTCTGGAAGACACCTTCTTCAAGCAGTGGTACAGGAAGAAGTCTGCATCCTTCAAGAAAAACATGATTTTCATGCAGGACAATGCTCCATCACACGCGTCCAAGTACTCCACAGCGTGGCTGGCAAGAAAGGGTATAAAAGAAGAAAATCTAATGACATGGCCTCCTTGTTCACCTGATCTGAACCCCATTGAGAACCTGTGGTCCATCATCAAATGTGAGATTTACAAGGAGTGAAAACAGTACACCTCTCTGAACAGTGTCTGGGAGGCTGTGGTTGCTGCTGCATGCAATGTTGATGGTGAACATATCAAAACACTGACAGAATCCATGGATGGCAGGCTTTTGAGTGTCCTTGCAAAGAAAGGGGGCTATATTGGTCACTGATTTGTTTTTGTTTTGTTTTTGAATGTCAGAAATGTATATTTGTGAATGTTGAGATGTTATATTGGTTTCACTGGTAAAAATAAATAATTGAAATGGGTATATATTTGTTTTTTGTTAAGTTGCCTAATAATTATGCACAGTAATAGTCACCTGCACACACAGATATCCCCCTAAAATAGCTATAACTAAAAACAAACTAAAAACTACTCCCAAAACTATTCAGCTTTGATATTAATGAGTTTTTTGGGTTCATTGAGAACATGGTTGTTGTTCAATAATAAAATTAATCCTCAAAAATACAACTTGCCTAATAATTCTGCACTCCCTGTATATATATATATATATATATATATATATATATATATATATATATATATATATATATATATATATGTGTGTGTGTGTGTGTGTCTGTGTAGATGTGTGTGTGTGTATATATGTGTGTGTATGTGTGTATATATGCGTGTGTGTGTCTGTGTGGATGTGTGTGGTTATGTATATATATATATATATATATATATATATATATATATATATATATATACAGGGAGTGCAGAATTATTAGGCAAATGAGTATTTTGACCACATCATCCTCTTTATGCATGTTGTCTTACTCCAAGCTGTATAGGCTCGAAAGCCTACTACCAATTAAGCATATTAGGTGATGTGCATCTCTGTAATGAGAAGGGGTGTGGTCTAATGACATCAACACCCTATATCAGGTGTGCATAATTATTAGGCAACTTCCTTTCCTTTGGCAAAATGGGTCAAAAGAAGGACTTGAAAGGCTCAGAAAAGTAAAAAATAGTGAGATATCTTGCAGAGGGATGCAGCACTCTTAAAATTGCAAAGCTTCTGAAGCGTGATCATCGAACAATCAAGCGTTTCATTCAAAATAGTCAACAGGGTCGCAAGAAGCGTGTGGAAAAACCAAGGCGCAAAATAACTGCCCATGAACTGAGAAAAGTCAAGCGTGCAGCTGCCAAGATGCCACTTGCCACCAGTTTGGCCATATTTCAGAGCTGCAACATCACTGGAGTGCCCAAAAGCACAAGGTGTGCAATACTCAGAGACATGGCCAAGGTAAGAAAGGCTGAAAGACGACCACCACTGAACAAGACACACAAGCTGAAACGTCAAGACTGGGCCAAGAAATATCTCAAGACTGATTTTTCTAAGGTTTTATGGACTGATGAAATGAGAGTGAGTCTGGATGGGCCAGATGGATGGGCCCGTGGCTGGATTGGTAAAGGGCAGAGAGCTCCAGTCCGACTCAGACGCCAGCAAGGTGGAGGTGGAGTACTGGTTTGGGCTGGTATCATCAAAGATGAGCTTGTGGGGCCTTTTCTGGTTGAGGATGGAGTCAAGCTCAAGTCCCAGTCCTACTGCCAGTTTCTGGAAGACACCTTCTTCAAGCAGTGGTACAGGAAGAAGTCTGCATCCTTCAAGAAAAACATGATTTTCATGCAGGACAATGCTCCATCACACGCGTCCAAGTACTCCACAGCGTGGCTGGCAAGAAAGGGTATAAAAGAAGAAAATCTAATGACATGGCCTCCTTGTTCACCTGATCTGAACCCCATTGAGAACCTGTGGTCCATCATCAAATGTGAGATTTACAAGGAGGGAAAACAGTACACCTCTCTGAACAGTGTCTGGGAGGCTGTGGTTGCTGCTGCACGCAATGTTGATGGTGAACAGATCAAAACACTGACAGAATCCATGGATGGCAGGCTTTTGAGTGTCCTTCCAAAGAAAGGTGGCTATATTGGTCACTGATTTGTTTTTGTTTTGTTTTTGAATGTCAGAAATGTATATTTGTGAATGTTGAGATGTTATATTGGTTTCACTGGTAAAAATAAATAATTGAAATGGGTATATATTTGTTTTTTGTTAAGTTGCCTAATAATTATGCACAGTAATAGTCACCTGCACACACAGATATCCCCCTAAAATAGCTAAAACTAAAAACAAACTAAAAACTACTTCCAAAACTATTCAGCTTTGATATTAATGAGTTTTTTGGGTTCATTGAGAACATGGTTGTTGTTCAATAATAAAATTAATCCTCAAAAATACAACTTGCCTAATAATTCTGCACTCCCTGTATATATATATGTGTGTGTGTCTGCGTAGATGTGTGTGTGTATATATGTGTGTGTGTGCCTGTGTAGATGTGTGTATATGTGTATATATGTGTGTCTGTGTAGATGTGTGTGTGTATGTGTATATATATATATATGTGTGTGTCTGTGTAGATGTGTGCGTATATATATATGTGTGTGTGTGTGCGTGTATATATGTATATATATATGTGTGTGTTTGTGTGTGTATGTGTATATATGTGTGTGTATGTGCGTATTGTATATATGTGTGCATGTGTGTGTATGTATATATGTGTGCATATGTGTATGTGTGTATATATGTGTGTGTGTGTGTTTTCTGTAGATGTGTATATGGGTATATAAATGTGTGTGTGTGTGTGTGTGTGTTTGTGTATATATGTATATATGTATGTATGTATGTGTGTCTGTGTATATATGTGTGTGTCTGTGTATATATGTATGTATGTGTGTCTGTGTATATATGTGTGTGTGTGTGTGTGCCTGTGTAGATGTGTGTGTGTGTTTATATATCTATGTGTGTGTATGTGTATGTGTTTGTATGTATATATATATATATATATATAAATATATATATATATATATATATATATATATATGTCTGTGTAGATCTGTCTGTGTGTTATGTGTATATATGTGTGTGTATATATATATATATATATATATATATATATATATGTGTGTGTGTGTGTGTCTGTGTAGATGTGTGTGTGTATATATGTGTGTGTATGTGTGTATATATGTGTGTGAGTGTGTCTGTGTAGATGTGTGTGTGTGTATATATATATATATATATATATATATATATATATATATATATATATATATATATATATATATATATATGTGTGTGTGTGTATGTATATATATATATATATATATATATATATATATATATATATATGTGTGTGTGTGTCTGTGTAGATGTGTGTGTGTATATTTACAGTATGTGTGTGTGTGTCTGTGTAGATGTGTGTGTGTGTATATATACAGTATGTGTGTGTGTGTGTGTCTATGTAGATGTGTGTGTATGTGTATATATGTGTGTCTGTGTAGATGTGTGTGTGTCTGTGTAGATGTGTTTGTGTATGTGTATATATGTGTGTGTCTGTGTAGATGTGTGTGTATATATGAGTATGTGTCTGTGAAGATGTGTGTGTATGTGTATATGTGTGTGTGTGTGTGTGTGTCTGTGTAGATGTGTGTGTGTATATATAGGTGTGTGTTGGTGTCTGTGTAGATGTTTGTGTGTGTGTCTGTGTAGATGTGTGCGCATATTTGTGTGTGTCTGTGTAGATGTGTTTGTGTATGTTTGTGTGTATGTGTATATATGTGTGTGTCTGTGTAGATGTGTGTGTGTATATATGAGTGTGTGTCTGTGTAGATGTGTGTATGTGTATATTTGTGTGTATGTGTGTGTCTGTGAATATGTGTGTATGTGTGTCTGTGTATAAATGTGTGTTTGTCTGTGTAGATGTGTTTGTATATATGTGTTTGTGTAAATATGTGTGTATGTGTGTGTTTGTGCCTGTGTATAATGACTCATAATTGTACAAGCCCTTTTAATGCAAAGGAATACAAACAAAAGCACCAAATAAAAGTAACAATTTGTAAGACCACTGCTCCTTAATTCATTCGCCACCTCTGAGATGTAGGATAGCAATCATCCCGATTGGATAAGATCGGGAGGATTGACATCTCCTCCTAGCAGCTGATTGGCCGCGAATATGCAGGGGGCGGCATTGCACAAGTATTTCACACAAAAATGCTGAAATATCAGCTTTGTGTATATAAATATAACAATGCCTGCTGGATATGCACTCTCAATGTGTATCAAATGCAACTAACAGGGAACACAAAGGGTCATGAGAGAGTAACACTAAATGTATTTATAAATAAAAAAAAATACAATTGTGATGTCTTGGGCCATATATACCCTTCTTTCCTTCTATATATACAAACACACACACATATGTATATATACAGGGAGTGCAGAATTATTAGGCAAATGAGTATTTTGACCACATCATCCTCTTTATGCATGTTGTCTTACTCCAAGCTGTATAGGCTCGAAAGCCTACTACCAATTAAGCATATTAGGTGATGTGCATCTCTGTAATGAGAAGGGGTGTGGTCTAATGACATCAACACCCTATATCAGGTGTGCATAATTATTAGGCAACTTCCTTTCCTTTGGCAAAATGGGTCAAAAGAAGGACTTGACAGGCTCAGAAAAGTCAGAAATAGTGAGATATCTTGCAGAGGGATGCAGCACTCTTAAAATTACAAAGCTTCTGAAGCGTGATCATCGAACAATCAAGCGTTTCATTCAAAATAGTCAACAGGGTCGCAAGAAGCGTGTGGAAAAACCAAGGCGCAAAATAACTGCCCATGAACTGAGAAAAGTCAAGCGTGCAGCTGCCAAGATGCCATTTGCCACCAGTTTGGAGTGCCCAAAAGCACAAGGTGTGCAATACTCAGAGACATGGCCAAGGTAAGAAAGGCTGAAAGACGACCACCACTGAACAAGACACACAAGCTGAAACGTCAAGACTGGGCCAAGAAATATCTCAAGACTGATTTTTCTAAGGTTTTATGGACTGATGAAATGAGAGTGAGTCTTGATGGGCCAGATGGATGGGCCCGTGGCTGGATTGGTAAAGGGCAGAGAGCTCCATTCCGACTCAGATGCCAGCAAGGTGGAGGTGGAGTACAGGTTTGAGCTGGTATCATCAAAGATGAGCTTGTGGGGCCTTTTCGGGTTGAGGATGGAGTCAAGCTCAACTCCCAGTCCTACTGCCAGTTTCTGGAAGACACCTTCTTCAAGCAGTGGTACAGGAAGAAGTCTGCATCCTTCAAGAAAAACATGATTTTCATGCAGGACAATGCTCCATCACACGCGTCCAAGTACTCCACAGCGTGGCTGGCAAGAAAGGGTATAAAAGAAGAAAATCTAATGACATGGCCTCCTTGTTCACCTGATCTGAACCCCATTGAGAACCTGTGGTCCATCATCAAATGTGAGATTTACAAGGAGGGAAAACAGTACACCTCTCTGAACAGTGTCTGGGAGGCTGTGGTTGCTGCTGCACGCAATGTTGATGGTGAACAGATCAAAACACTGACAGAATCCATGGATGGCAGGCTTTTGAGTGTCCTTGCAAAGAAAGGTGGTTATATTGGTCACTGATTTGTTTTTGTTTTGTTTTTGAATGTCAGAAATGTATATTTGTGAATGTTGAGATGTTATATTGGTTTCACTGGTAAAAATAAATAATTGAAATGGGTATATATTTGTTTTTTGTTAAGTTACCTAATAATTATGCACAGTAATAGTCACCTGCACACACAGATATCCCCCTAAAATAGCTATAACTAAAAACAAACTAAAAACTACTTCCAAAACTATTCAGCTTTGATATTAATGAGTTTTTTGGGTTCATTGAGAACATGGTTGTTGTTCAATAATAAAATTAATTCTCAAAAATACAACTTGCCTAATAATTCTGCACTCCCTATATATATATATATATATATATATATATATATATATATATATATATATATATATATATATATATATATATATATATATATATATATATATATATATATACTGTATATATATATATATATATAATCACACACACATATATTTATCTCTCTCTCTCAATAAAGCAGGCAACACAGGATCCCAATGGAAAAAAAACCTTTATCAGCTTTAACAAATAAACAGGGCCTAAATCCTATTACACACAGTACCCGCCTGGCATGTTGTTACATAAGTGATACATTGTATTTGTTACACAAGTGCCCGCCTGGCATGTTGCAATATAAGTGATACATTGTATTTATAACACACAGTGCCCGTCTGGCATGTTGCTAAATAAGTGATACATTGTATTTGTTACACACAGTGCCCACCTAGCATTTTGCTACGTAAGTGATACATTGTATTTATCACACACTGTGCCCGTCTGGCATGTTGCTATATAAGTGATACATTGTATTTATCAGTTCACACACAGTGCCGGCCTGGCATGTTGCTATGTAAGTGATATTGTATTTATTACACATAGTGCCCGTCTGGCATGTTGCTATGTAAGTGATACATTGTATTTATTACACATAGTGCCCGCCTGGCATGTTATATAAGTGATACATTGTATTTATTACACATAGTGCCCGCCTGGCATGTTATATAAGTGATACATTGTATTTATTACACATAGTGCCCGCCTGGCATGTTATATAAGTGATACATTGTATTTATTACACATAGTGCCCGCCTGGCATGTTATATAAGTGATACATTGTATTTATTACACATAGTGCCCGCCTTGCATGTTATATAAGTGATACATTGTATTTATTACACATAGTGCCCGCCTGGCATGTTATATAAGTGATACATTGTATTTATTACACATAGTGCCCGCCTGGCATGTTATATAAGTGATACATTGTATTTATTACACACACACTGCATCCTGCATCAGCTCTTAGCATCTCTATACACAAAGGCTCCATCCATTCACTTAGAACGTGGGATTGCATCACAGAGGGGAGCATTTAACAACAAATATTATTAGGTGAATCTTGAGCTATTTGTAGCGGCGCTGTGTTTGTGAAACTGGATATTTATAATTCAGTCTAATGCACAATATTGATATCGTACACATTACACGGTATTATTAACAGTTTATATCACAACGGTTTCATAATATCTCCCCATGGCAACAGAATGGTCTCGTCCGCAAGGTGAGGCGCGTTGGCGTGGAGATGGACGCCGGGCTCAACCTAAACTAATAGGGTCCCGTTATACTGTCCCGCTGATTGGTCAGTTTCCAGATCCCAATGATCCGATTGGATACAGCAAGGTGATGTTAAGAATAGACCCGTTTCAAGCTTGTGTGCACCGGAGCGTTGATGCTCTGAAGGAGACAGAGAGACCGCCGGGCGGGGGGAGAGAGGCTGAGGCTGCCGGGAGAGCACGGAGAGGGGAGGTGTGTGTGGAACCCTGACCTGAGGGATGACAGCGGACTGACACCCGCACACAGCCGCGAGGAGCTGCACCAGGTGTCACTTTATTTGTCTCGCGGAGCCAAGTGACGGTTTAAGGCTTTTCTTGTTTAATGCGCGGATGTATCAGGTGGCCGCGGTACGTCTGTATCTGTGCGAGAGGTCCAGTTCTGTTTGTTCCTTTTATAAATGTGTATTGACTGTCATGTGTTTTATTATTGTGTCATCTGTCTGTCCTGTGTTTTTTATATTTTCTGTCATCTATCTGTCATGTGTTTTTTATACTGTCTGTCATGTGTGTATCTGTCCTGTGTTTTATTATTGTCTGTCTTCTGTTTTTTATATTTTCTGTCCTGTGTTTTTAAACTGTCTGTCATGTGTGTGTCTGTCCTGTGTTTTATTATTGTCTGTCTTCTGTTTTTTATATTTTCTGTCATGTGTGTCTGTCATGTGTTTTATTATTGTGTCATCTGTCTGTCCTGTGTTTTTAAACTGTCTGTCATGTGTGTGTCTGTCATCTGTTTTTATTATTGTGTCATCTGTCTGTCCTCTGTTTTTTATATTTTCTGTCATCTATCTGTCATGTGTTTTTTAAACTGTCTGTCGTGTGTGTCTGTCCTGTGTTTTATTATTGTCTGTCATCTGTTTTATTATTGTGTCATCTGTCTGTCCTCTGTTTTTTATATTTTCTGTCATGTGTTTTTTATACTGTCTGTCATGTGTGTGTCTGTCCTGTGTTTTATTATTGTCTGTCTTCTGTTTTTTATATTTTCTGTCATGTGTGTCTGTCATGTGTTTTATTATTGTGTCATCTGTCTGTCCTGTGTTTTTAAACTGTCTGTCGTGTGTCTGTCCTGTGTTTTTATTATTGTCTGTCTTCTGTTTTTTATATTTTCTGTCATGTGTTTTATTATTGTGTCATCTGTCTGTCCTGTGTTTTTAAACTGTTTGTCATGTGTGTGTCTGTCCTGTGTTTTATTATTGTCTGTCATCTGTTTTTATTATTGTGTCATCTGTCTGTCTTCTGTTTTTTATATTTTCTGTTATCTGTCATGTGTTTTTTAAACTGTCTGTCATCTGTGTGTCTATCATGTGTTTTATTATTGTCTGTCCTCTGTTTATTATATTTTCTGTCATCTGTCTGTCCTCTGTTTTTTATATTTTCTGTCATCTATCTGTCATGTGTTTTTTTTAAACTGTCTGTCGTGTGTGTCTGTCCTGTGTTTTATTATTGTCTGTCATCTGTTTTTATTATTGTCATCTGTCTGTCTTCTGTTTTTTATATTTTCTGTCTTGTGTTTTTTAAACTGTCTGTCATCTGTGTGTCTATCATGTGTTTTATTATTGTCTGTCCTCTGTTTATTATATTTTCTGTCATCTGTCTGTCCTCTGTTTATTATATTTTCTGTCATCTGTCTGTCCTCTGTTTATTATATTTTCTGTCATCTGTCTGTCATATGTCTGTCATGTGTTTTTATATTGTCTGTCTTCTGTTTTTTTATTTTTTTCTGTCATCTGTCTGTCGTATTTTTAATATTGTCTGTCTGCCATGTGTTTTTATGTTGGCTGTCTGTCTCTCATCTGTCTGTCATGTGTGTTTGTCATGTGTTTTTAATATTGTCTGTCATGTGTTTTTAATATTGTCTGTCGTGTTTTATTATTGTCTGTCTTCTGTTTTTTATATTTTCTGTCATCCGTCTGTCATGTGTTTTTAATATTGTCTGTCTGTCGTGTTTTATTATTGTCTGTCATGTGTTTTATTATTGTCTGTCATCTGTCTCTCTACCATGTGTTTTTATGTTGGCTGTCGTCTGTCTGTCATGTGTTTGTGTAATGTCTATCTGTCTGTTTGTCATGTCTGTCACGTGCCTCTGTCTGTCACACTGTCCCTTTAAGGGGATAGTAAATACACTGAGAATATTATAGAAAACATATAATTATGCAATAAAACTACTTTGCAATGTGCTTGTTTAATTTTCCCCATCTTCCATGATTCAGATAGAGAATATAATTTAAATAACTTTCCAATTTATGTCTCTCTAATTTGCTTTATTCTCTTGGTATCCTTTTATTGAAAAGCATATTTAGGTAGGCTTAGGAGCAGCAATGCACTGCTGGGAGCTAGCTGCTGATTGGTAGCTGCACATATATGCCTCTTGACATTTGATTACCAGATGTGTTAAACTACCTCCAAGTATGATTGCTCCTTCAACAAAGGATACCAAGAGAATAAAGCAAATTGGATAATAAAAGTAGACTTGATTGTTTAAAATCAAATGTTCCGACTTATAAAATAAAAACTTGATTTTAGTTCCCTTTAACTGTAAACAATTGTTGGGAAGTGCACACTGCAGGCATCAACAGGTCTAACTGTTGTACATATGTCCCTAACTGACCGCAGCAGAAGGGATAAGCTAACAGACTGCAAGTGGTTAGTAATTGCAGCAAATAGAGTATTAATAGGGATTATAACATTATGACTTTACTGGTCTTGTAATTAAAAGCTATTGTATGTACCTTTTAATATTCTAGAAGATGCATTCTTTTTAGTTTGTATGTTCCACTGTAGAATGTCCCAGGCTCTCTCTCTTATTCTGCCTCTCTTCAAATTCTCTCTTAGGCCCTGATATTCAAAGATTCTTCTGCTTTTATAGACAAATTGTAGTTCAGACTTCACAGGGGCTGAACTCACTGAATTTTCAAAAGAAAAAGGATGGAACTCCCCGGCACTGTGAGATCTCTCTCTCATTTATGTATGTAAAGCAGAGACAAGCCCAGTGCAATATAGCACTGCAAGATATGAGAGTTTTGTTACACTTACACTTTGTGCTTTCTTTTTTATATTACTATACATTTCAGACTGGGTCCTTTCAGTATTATTGCATTTAAGTTTTGCACTATCTCAATTGTAATTTATTACATTTAATTTTTGATCTAGCAGTGATTTTACATATTCTGATTATGCTTTGATCTTTTCTGTGCTACTTTAACAATTTAGGATTATACTTTGTATAAAATTACATTGCACTTTGTATTTTCTCCATTGTAAACTGACAGTTTCAGAAAGTAGGAGGGATAGGGTAGTTCTCTGGGCTGAACAGGGGAGTTCCCAGGGTATATCTGAAGCTATTGTGAAATTTTCTAAGCATTTTAAACAAGCTAGTCTCACTGATTTGTCTCGCCAGCTAAATGCATTTGAAGTTTGCTCAAAATTCACAATACACTTATTTTAACTAACAGGAAAGTAATATATACTAAAATATAGACAAAAGCAAGTTAAATTGTAGTGAACACATTTTGTTTAATTTGCAACTGATGCAAACTGAGCTTTTATATCAGCCCCAGGGGTTCTCCAGTTACCTTTATGTATCCCAGAGAGCTTCATTGCTTTCTATGGAAGGCGTCTCTCATCTCTCTGGGATTTCCAGGTTACTCCTATTTTCTTAGAAAATTCAGTGAGTTCTGCCCCTGTGAAGTCAGCACTATATTCTCTCTCCAAACTAGAGAATGTTTGATTATCTGGCCCATAGAAAGTCATGACACTCTGAAGCTGACAATTTTTCAGTTTTAAATATAAATAAGACACTCAAAGTGCATTCTTATTTATAAAAGACACACAAACACAATATGATCCTAATTTGTTAGTTACACAGAAACTGTAAAAGCATAATCAGAATTTGAAAAATCACGATCCTTAATACACAGCTGTATACAAATTAAAATACAAAATACAAACGCCCCTTGGAGAAGCAAAGCAAAATCTGTTGTTTGAAAATTTCACTAGGGATCTCGCAGTGCTGGAGAATCATTTTAGAATATCTCACCTGAGCGGAGAGATTTTGAATATACTTACTATTTTGCTCTCTCTGTCTCTTTTGCTCATTCTGGCTCGCTGTCTCTTTAGCTCGTTTGCTCGCTCTCTTTCTCTCTTCTTTAGCATGACAGATTACATAAATTAGTGTTGTCAAAGCATGTTATTTAGGAAAAATGGATCATATGAACACATTGCAGTCTCTTTAATAAGAGGTGATAAGTTATATGAAGATTTATTTAGTCTTTCACTGTAAATTGTTTTTAAGGAGGCTTTTTATTTTCTCTTCATCAATGAAGTTGAAAGTGGGTATCGCAGCTTTTGAAAGTACTTTTACCTTACATTGGTGTATTTTGGGCATTGGAGCAAGAAGTGTGTCTCCTCTTCTATTACTCCCTGGGCACATTGTTGGCACACTCTGCTTCTTTTGGTTTGCATGTTTTTCTGTGCCTGCCATTTGTAGATTGTATGTACTTATTCTATACTGGTATATAATGTGTCTTTGGAGTTCTTTACCTTTGCAAGTTAAGGTGCCCGTATATATTCCTTTTGTAAGAAGTAGTAAGCTCTTAATTTTGCTTTATTTTCTACTTCCTTTTTCCACATCATGACCCAATTTTTGTTTTATTTTTTGCTTATACTCCTTATCTGCTGGTGTGATTGATGGGACTGTGTGGGATGTTGTTTGTTTTTGCTGTGACAGGACAAGTAGTTTAATTGCACAGTGCCTGTTTACAAGATTATTAGCCAACATCACACCATAGTGGTATGACTGTGGGTTATTGTTGTTTAGATGTGTCTAGTATCTCAGTGATCTCTTGCATATAGAAAAATATAGTGGTAGCCGTCCCAGTTCTGCTCTACATGCAATGTTGGATGCACTCCTAGGTACCTGTAGGGTGTATTTAGAGAACTCCAAGTGCATTCATTCAGTTGAGCTTGTATCCCATCTTTTGAAATCTCGATAAGTGACGGGTCCCCATTTCTCACTGCCATAAAGCAAAATAAGTGTTATGACTCTGTTAAATATTTTCATCCACATTCTTACAGGGGGTCTAAGATGAAATTATTTTTGTCATATGGCAAAGAAAGCTCTGCACGCTTTCTCTTTTAGCTTATCGCCTGATGCCCTGATTACTAGTCCAAGGTATTTATTTATATGTGTCTCCCTCTTCCAGGAAACCAGCATTTAGCTGGAGGTGAAGATTTTATGGGGTTTTTTTGTTTTGTTTTTTGGGACTTCTCTGGAACACCATGATTTTTGTTTTATCCAGATTTACAGGAAGAGCCCATGTACAGCTTTATCTTCTATTATTTCCAGGCTTTGTTGAAGGCTTTCTTCGCTTGGTGATAGGAGTAGTAGATTGTTGGCATATAATAAGGTTTTTAACTACATGTTTTCTAAAGCTATTCTTGGTACTTTAGATGATGCCAGGGTTGTGGCTAGCTCATTAATATAAATAAAATAGTGTTGGACTAAAGCTGCAGCCCTGTTTTACTCCCCTGCCCTGGTGAAATAATCCAGTCCTTTTATTGTTCACTTTAATATTACATTTGTTTTCTGTGAAGATACTTTTTATTGTGTCATCTATTTTTCCTCCTATCCCGCTCTTCAGTAATTTAAGGAATAGGCACTTGTGCCAGTTTTAATTAAAAGTCTTTTTTGAAGTCTACAAAACATGCAAAGATCTTGCCGTTTTGATGGTGCACATGATGGTTTTGCAGGATATAGATGTGGTCTGTGGTGTGGTGATTTGGCATGAAGCCAGCTTAAGTTCTGCTGAGTATGTTGTGCTTGGTAAGGAAGTTAATTATTTTCATATTTAAAATGGTGTTGAATAGTTTTGAAATGTAACGGATCACTGCTTCTATGGGTGGGGGTTATAATTCCTTGGCCCAGTGTTTGGGGGAGCAGCCTGCCTTGAGGACCAGGTTATATAATTTGCAGAGTTATTTTGTACTTCATGGGGATTGTATTTAAGCATTTTTGGTGGAATTCCATCTATACCACAATTTTTTATTTTTTTAATTTGTTTAATTTTTTCAGAGATTCCTTTAGCTGTAATTTGTGTATCTAATGAATTTTGGTGACTTTTGATTGAGTTCTCAAATGCTGCAAGTTTTATAGCAATTTGCTGTTGATCTTGTGTCAGACTTCCTGCATTTCTTTGTATAGATTTTCAAAGTAATCTTTTCAGATGTTCCCATTTTGGACAGCTAGGTGATAGGAGTTTTGGTTTGAACTGATATCTTATCCCAAAATAAGTTTTTATTTAGGGCATTTTCAATTTCTTCCAGTTTGTTGTTTATGTAGGTCTGCTTTTTCTTACAACCTAGCGTACTTGTAGTACTTCAACACTTGGTAATAGTGTGTCCTTAGCTCACTGTTTGGGTCTCTATGTTTCATATTTGATATAAACCGTAGGTTAGTTCATAGATTCTTGCATCCTTAATCAAACCATGTTTGTTTTAGGTTATGGTTGATTTTACTCCCTGTGTATTTGTTTCATATTGTTTTCTGGAAGCATAAGAACAATATTTTTATTACTTCATAGTTGCATGCCTGAATGTAGTTTGTAAGACTCTCCTTAGTCCATTTGTAGGAAGGCTTGAAGTTGTATATACAAAATTGATTTTGTTGAGATGAGCAAGTCTTGTCTTCTCCTTTGATGTAAGATTTGATTGTGGTCTGATAGGTGGGTTTGAGGGGTTACTATGAAGGTACTGATGAATTTTGGTTCTATATTCATCACGGCATAGTCTATCACACTACGTCCTAAAGCAGAGTTAAATGTATATCTCCCTATGGGATTCCCTCTGGTGTATGTCTATTGATTATATGCAGATCAAGGTCATGGCAGAGGTTTACCACCTCTGTTTAATATGTTATGTTAATATGTTATCATAGCTGTTCCTTTTGAATTGTACTGACCCTTGACTGATATTACTCCCAAAGATGAACTTATTGTCATCTGCAGTTATGAAATAGTCTTCTCTCCCTGTTCTGGCATTAAGGTCTCCATAGATCAGTACTCTGCCAAGAGTCTGGAAATGTGCTGCTTCTCTTAGCAGGTTTCAAAGCTGTCTGACTTAAAGTAAGATGAGTCAGTTGAAGGAATGTAGGCTGTACAGAGGTATATGTCTGACTTATGTGTGTATTTTGATCTTTTTTACTTTACTTTTAACCATAAATATGTTTCTCCTCTTTTTAGTGGGACAATGGATATTTTTTTTTCCTCTTTGTACCATATTATTGTACCTCCTGAATTGTGCCCTCCATTTATTTATTTATTTTACATTTCATGGCTGGTATAAAGAGTTCCAAGTAACCCACAGGGGTTAGGGATGTATCCGTTGCTTGAATCTGTCTCATGAAGAACTACAATATCACAGTATTTAATTCTTTGTATAAAGTCGGGATAATTTGTTTTTGAGCTAAAAGCGGAGGTTGTCAGGCCTTGAATGTTCCAGCTGCTAATAACAAATGATGACACTGTTAACATGAGCTGCTATACCTTTTATAATGGGCTACTTTGTAGGAAATGTCTGTTAATTTATCAAGCTGATTTTTATTGTAGTTTGGTTCTGTGTTAGAATGTTTTCTTGTTTCTTACGGTAATATTGGGGAGTTCCTTCTATGATGGTTAGCTTAATTCTCCCGAAGGTTGTATCTTTTTGCAAATTGACCCATTCCTTTTTTAAGGGAATATGGTCATACAGGTGTTGGGATTGTATGGAATTGTGCATTGCCAGGTGTATCTGTGAGAATGCAATGAGATTCCTAGATATATCTGTGTTTATCTGCTGTATCACTGAGATGTATGTTTTGTTTTCTTCTGCTGTATTCCTGAGTTTGGCACATCGTTTCA
The DNA here is from genome assembly GCF_027579735.1 of Bombina bombina. Taxonomy (NCBI): domain Eukaryota; kingdom Metazoa; phylum Chordata; class Amphibia; order Anura; family Bombinatoridae; genus Bombina; species Bombina bombina. The sequence continues at coordinate 190,065,428 of NC_069505.1, read as the reverse complement.
TGGGAATGGTGATGATATTATTCATTTTGTTGAGGGAAATTGCTGTGTTTCATTCTCAACTACTACTTTGTGTAAATTTGTTTGCAGCAGATTCTTTCTTGGTGTTTTATATTATTAGTTCCTGTGTGAATAATTATATACCGGGGGTCCCTGAAGCTGGGCTGGCTAAGGATTTCTATGGCTCTTTGAGTGGATGGGCAGCAGATTTTGTCTCCTCTTCTCTCTCCTTCTTTCTGGGAATAGCTGTTTGACATCTAGATATTTCCCATTTGAATTAATAAGTATGGCAATATCTCTGCTGTAAGATGTATCTGTTGTGCTAGATTATTCTACTGCTTCTGTTAAAGCCTCATATAATTTCCTACATAGATGAGTCTTTATCTATATTGACATGTGACAAATGTTACAGGGTCAGGTTATAGGCTGTGTTCCATGTGGGAATGTGTATAATATGATTAGAATCATTATAGATCATCACAGCTTTCCTTCTTTACTGGTGGGAATACTACTTAACCTCTCTTTGTGCACGTTACTGGGCTTTGGTTTCCCCTTGTTAACTGATGATCTTAGTGTGTTTATAGCTAATACTTCTGATAGTAACCGTGTAACCGAAATGTCCTATTACCAACAGATGTTTGCCTTTATTGCATTGTTTTTCAGTCCAGCGGCCTTCCTCTTGAATGTATGTCTTATCTCCTGTGGCATTTTGTACGGTCAGATACTGGATTATATGCAATACACTCCATCGTGTCTCAATGCAGTGAAAAACTACAGGATATACACACAAAATAAATACTGCTTTCAGTGCTTTGCAAAGTTTTTCATTGTGCATAATTAGATGTTTTATGAGAAATTCTCTGTTTAATGTTCCTTTCATTGGACTTAATTATATAAATAATGTAGTGCGCATCAGTTTTACATTACCCTTGCTACAACTGATATTGAAGCTAGCCGGAAAAGTATGTTTGTTTACCGATACTGCAGTGTACATGATGAATGTCTTTATAGGTACAACTCCTACAGCTTTATTGGTTGACATGAAATAACCTCTAAAAGCACACACTAGCTTCATTAAGCACAGAAACAGCCATATAGCAATACATTAATACTTACAATTATTTTCTACATGCAACAAGGAAAACCACCTATATTCTTGGAATTGCAATCCACTCCCATCGCAAATATACCTTCAGGATTATATAGTACTACAACATAAGTACGCTGTGAGTTGCATGTTGTAGGGTTACAATGTATAAAGGTGTGGGTGCTTTACTTTGTTTCACTGTGTATATTCCATCATTCTTTTTAGCACTTAATTTACTACTGTCGTGGCGTTTTCCCACTGCACTGTCGGTAATCAGTGGTGCATGCTTTATAACAGCCTTGTGACTGCGTAGATTAGGTCTGACCAGTTGCTACCAGTTTATGAGTCAGACAAGGGGGTTGTGTAACCCTGTATTAACCAGACTGGTATGTAATCAGTGGCAGATGGGTTATCACGGCCTTGTTACTGCTTAGTGCAAGTCTGAACAGTTGCTACCAGTTTAGGAGTCAGACAACGGGGTCACGTAGTCCTGTATTAACCAGACTGTCCCGTAATCAGTGGTACACACGTTATCACGGCCTTGTGACTGCGTAGATTAGGTCTGACCAGTTGTTACCAGTTTGAGTCAGACAAGGGGGTTGCGTAACCCTGTATTAACCAGACTGGTATGTAATCAGTGGCAGATGGGTTATCACGGCCTTGTTATTGCTTAGTGCAAGTCTGACCAGTTGCTACCAGTATAGGAGTCAGACAATGGGGCCGTGTAACCCATTATTAACCAGACTGGTATGTAATCAGTGGCGCATGCGTTATCACGGCCTTGTGAATGCTTAGTGCAGGTCAGACCAGTTACTACCAGTTTAGGAGTCAGATGAGGGGGGTTGTATAACCCTGTAATAACCAGACTGCTGGGATAAGTAAGGTTCTTGGACCTCTGGTTCCCTGGCTTATGGGATTTGTGAGTGTAATGAAAAGTTTTTCTACCAATAAATCTATTTCTCAGTGAAGGGCAATTTAATAGGACACAGAAATTAAAATATAAAAACATTAAAAAGACGTAAAAATCAAAATGAAACTATTATATGCCTTTCTGCTACCATATCTACGGCTAGATTTAGAGTTTTGTCGGTAAGGACCCGCGTAGCTAACGCTGGCTTTTTTCTGGCCGCACCATAAAAATAACTCTGGTATTGAGAGTCCACATAAAGGCTGCGTTAGGCTCCAAAAAAGGAGCGTAGAGCATATTTAACGCAGCTTCAACTCTCGATACCAGAGTTGCTTACGGACGCGGCCAGCCTCAAAAACGTGCTCGTGCACGATTCCCCCATAGGAAACAATGGGACTGTTTGAACTGAAAAAAAACCTAACACCTGCAAAAAAGCCGCGTTCAGCTCCTAACGCAGCCCCATTGTTTGCTATGGGGAAACACTTCCTACGTCTGCACCTAACACCCTAACATGTACCCCGAGTCTAAACACCCCTAGCCTTACACTTATTAACCCCTAATGTGCCACCCCGCTATCGCTGACCCCTGCATATTATTTTTAACCCCTAATCTGCCGCTCCGTAAACCGCCGCTACTTACATTATCCTTATGTACCCCTAATCTGCTGCCCCTAACACCGCCGACCCCTATATTATATTTATTAACCCCCTAATCTGCCCTCCCTAACATCGCCGACACCTAACTTCAATTATTAACCCCTAATCTGCCGACCGGAGCTCACCGCTATTCTAATAAATGTATTAACCCCTAAAGCTAAGTCTAACCCTAACACTAACACCCCCCTAACTTAAATATAATTTAAATCTAACGAAATTAATTAACTCTTATTAAATAAATTATTCCTATTTAAAGCTAAATACTTACCTGTAAAATAAATCCTAATATAGCTACAATATAAATTATATTTATATTATAGCTATTTTAGGATTTATATTTATTTTACAGGTAACTTTGTATTTATTTTAACCAGGTACAATAGCTATTAAATAGTTAAGAACTATTTAATAGCTAAAATAGTTAAAATAATTACAAAATTACCTGTAAAATAAATCCTAACCTAAGTTACAATTAAACCTAACACTATACTATCATTAAATTAAATAAAATACCTACAATTACCTACAATTAAACCTAACACTACACTATCAATACATTAATTAAATACAATACCTACAAATAACTACAATGAAATAAACTAACAAAAGAACTGTTACAAAAAATAAAAAAATATTTACAAACATACGAAAAATATTACAACAATTTTAAACTAATTACACCTATTCTAAGCCCCCTAATAAAATAACAAAGACCCCCAAAATAAAAAATGCCCTACCCTATTCTAAATTACTAAAGTTCAAAGCTCTTTTACCTTACCAGCCCTGAACAGGGCCCTTTGCGGGGCATGCCCCAAGAAGTTCAGCTCTTTTGCCTGTAAAAAAAAACATACAATACCCCCCCCCCAACATTACAACCCACCACCCACATACCCCTAATCTAACCCAAACCCCCCTTAAATAAACCTAACACTAAGCCCCTGAAGATCATCCTACCTTGTCTTCACCTCACCGGGTATCACCGATCGGTCCTGGCTCCAAAATCTTCATCCAACCCAAGCGGGGGCTGGCGATCCATCATCCGGTGGCTGAAGAGGTCCAGAAGAGGCTCCAAAGTCTTCATCCTATCCGGGAAGAAGAGTAGATCCGGACCGGCAACCATTATCTTCCAAGCGGCATCTTCTATCTTCATCCGATGAGGACCGGCTCCATCCTGAAGACCTCCACCGCGGACCCATCCGGCGACGTCCAACTGAAGAATGACGGTTCCTTTAAGGGACGTCATCCAAGATGGCGTCCCTCAAATTCCGATTGGCTGATAGGATTCTATCAGTCAATCGGAATTAAGGTAGGAATATTCTGATTGGCTGATGGAATCAGCCAATCAAGATCAATCCGATTGGCTGATCCAATCAGCCAATCAAATTGAGCTCGCATTCTATAGGCTGATCGGAACAGCCAATAGAATGCGAGCTCAATCTGATTGGCTGATTGGATCAGCCAATCGGATTGAACTTGATTCTGATTGGCTGATTCCATCAGCCAATCAGAATATTCCTACCTTAATTCCGATTGGCTGATAGAATCCTATCAGCCAATCGGAATTCGAGGGACGCCATCTTGGATGACGTCCCTTAAAGGAACCGTCATTCTTCAGTTGGACGTTGCCGGATGAAGATGGGTCCGCGGTGGAGGTCTTCAGGATGGAGCCGGTCCTCATCGGATGAAGATAGAAGATGCCACTTGGAAGATGATGGTTGCCGGTCCGGATCTACTCTTCTTCCCGGATAGGATAAAGACTTTGGAGCCTCTTCTGGACCTCTTCAGCCACCAGATGATGGATCGCCAGCCCCCGCTTGGGTTGGATGAAGATTTTGGAGCCAGGACCGATCGGTGATACCCGGTGAGGTGAAGACAAGGTAGGATGATCTTCAGGGGCTTAGTGTTAGGTTTATTTAAGGGGGGTTTGGGTTAGATTAGGGGTATGTGGGTGGTGGGTTGTAATGTTGGGGGGGTATTGTATGTTTTTTTTTACAGGCCTCTTTTGCCTTCTTGGGGTTCAGGGCTGGTAAGGTAAGAGCTTTGAACTTTAGTAATTTAGAATACGGTAGGGCATTTTTTATTTTGGGGGTCTTTGTTATTTTATTAGGGGGCTTAGAGTAGGTGTAATTAGTTTAAAATTGTTGTAATATTTTTCGTATGTTTGTAAATATTTTTTTATTTTTTGTAACTTAGTTCTTTTTTATTTTTTGTACTTTAGTTAGTTTATTTCATTGTAGTTATTTGTAGGTATTGTATTTAATTAATGTATTGATAGTGTAGTGTTAGGTTTAATTGTAGGTAATTGTAGGTATTTTATTTAATTTAATGATAGTATAGTGTTAGGTTTAATTGTAACTTAGGTTAGGATTTATTTTACAGGTAATTTTGTAATTATTTTAACTATTTTAGCTATTAAATAGTTCTTAACTATTTAATAGCTATTGTACCTGGTTAAAATAAATACAAAGTTACCTGTAAAATAAATATTAATCCTAAAATAGCTATAATATAATTATAATTTATATTGTAGCTATATTAGGATTTATTTTACAGGTAAGTATTTAGCTTTAAATAGGAATAATTTAGGTGGCGGTCGGCAGATTAGGGGTTAAAAAATTTAATCGAGTGGCGGCGATGTGTTGGGGGCTCGGTTTAGGGGTACATAGGTAGTTTATGGGTGTTGGTGTACTTTAGAGCACAGTAGTTAAGAGCTTTATGAACCGGCGTTAGCCCAGAAAGCTCTTAACTCCTGACTTTTTTTTTCTGCGGCTGGAGTTTTGTCGTTAGAATTCTAACGCTCACTTCAGACACGACTCTAAATACTGGAGTTAGAAAAATCCCATTGAAAAGATAGGATACGCAATTGACGTAAGGGGATCTGCGGTATGGAAAAGTCGCGGCTGAAAAGTGAGCGTTAGACCCTTTTTTGAGTGACTCCAAATACCGGAGGTAGCCTAAAACCAGCGTTAGGAGCCTCTAACGCTGGTTTTCACGGCTACCGCTAAATTCCAAATCTAGGCCTTACTTAGTTCTTTAGGTATCCTGTTGAAAGCATATGCACATATCCTCAGCAGCAGCAATGTGCTACTGGGAACTAGTTGATGATTGGTGGCTACACACATCTCGTGCCATTGGCTCACAAAATGTGCTCAGCTAGTTGCCTGTAGTGCTTTGCTACCCTAGAGCTGATTTTAACTATGAGGTTAAAGGGACATTAAACACTAATGAATGTTAAATAGAATGATGCATTCAAAAAGAGGCTAGTCTGAGAATAACATGTAGATATATTTTATAAAGTTTCTTTAGCTGTTTCAATATTGACAAAATAAGTGTAAAGTTTTAGTGTCTATAAAACAATGGGAGCTGCCATGTTGTAACTTAGGTTACCTTCTCTGCTGTGGCCAATTAGGGATATTTATAAATAGGTCACTAGAGTGTATAGCCAATGGCTGTGTGGAATACAACATTTCTAACTGAAACTGAAAATCTCACAATTTCAGAATGGAATTAGAGGAAAAGGGGACAAAATAATGAAAGTATATTGCATTTCCTTATATAATATTTATCATTTTACATTAACATCTCAAAGTATTTAATGTCCTTTTAATACTTTTTGTAGGAGTTAAACATCTGGAGTGTTTTATGATTGCTCTGTTGCTTTCATATAAAACTCTACAGCATTTATTTTTACACTGCTATGTCCCTTTAAACTTTTCATGATTCAGAAAGGACACAATTTAAATAATAACAGAAGTAAGCAGGAACTTTTTTTTTTTTTATCAAATTTCCCAATTTTTTCTGTCTCCTTTAGTTACACTTCGCTCTTTTCCACAAGTGCATGCTGATGTAGTTCTTTATTTAGATATAAAGAAATTGTAGAAGAAATATTAGAACTTATGTTTATCTGTATGATCAGTTAAACAGTTTGTCCCTTCATGAGAAATCATTTGACACATACAATGTATATTGGTTCATATAATACTCAAATAATAAAATGTTTAAATTGTCTTTATCTATGTGATAACAACTAATATGAACACATTGGATTTATAACTTTTTCAATGTAAACTGTTTGGTGGACTGTAATTTGGGCTGTAGCTGTGTCTATCCAGTTTTGTATATTTGAATGGTAGGATCCTGTCCATGTGATACTGTGTCAAGCAGTGCTGCTGTTCCCTCTATGTGTCTGATGAGTGTTAATTAGTGTCAATATGCTCAGTTACATTTGTCTTCTTTTCAGATTTCAACGTGTGGCCAGATCACTGGATGTTCTGGGGGACCGGGGTGCAGGTGTCATGGGGGCACCCAGTGTAGTATGGGCAAGTTCCTCAATACATGTCCCTTAGAAGTGCTTTGGGTCTAGAACTATTTATTTATAATTTGAGAGTCCCTTCCTGTACATTTGTGGAATATATTTTTTGTACAATTTGTTCTCTGGGAAACATGAGCTATTTAATCTCGTTAGCTGAATGACTGTGTATCTGCTTCAGTTTCCCAGCCATTATATTATCCTGGGCTCTTCCCTTTCTATTTTTCTATTTCCCACAACTAACTACAATACAGTCTCTTGGGCTGGATGGGCTTGACCAGTTTGTGAGGGTGCCCTGCCCCCGGCCCCCTCGTGGTGCCTGGTGATGGTGCCAGCAGGATGCCGTGGTTGCCATTGAAGAAGATTCGTAGGCAATTCAAGCTGCTGCTGCTGCTGGTGCTACTCACCTCTGCTCTCTGGGTCACTTACCTGCACATCAGCCTCACCAGACAGGGCAAATTACTCCGGCTGCCCTTTGGTTATAGCAGAGGTAATTAACATGCGGTGTACACTTAACTCTTCCCTTGTCCAGTAAAGCAATGTTTCTTAACCTTTTCTCATATGTTATCTACCCCAAACTACATCACAGAATAATTATTTAAAAAAACAAATCTTAAAAAAAAAATGAACCAGAGCAAACGTATAGGAATCAGATATAGTTTTATTAATTCAGGAATTTAAAACATATAGTATTGCTGATAATGATACATTTTAAATGGCACATTTCTTCATGGAATAATATATATTATATAATATTTTGCAGTGACACATTTCTCCATCGATGATATGTTTCTGTACCTTTTCTTAATCTGCATCAGCTCTAATATTGAAGGCAGGCCCCAGAATACTCCTTACTTATGACCCAAGTACCCCCAGCCGCAGATATATGTACACAGGCAGTAAAGCACTTGTCCTGCTATATAGATATATGTAGAGGAATGCTAAGTGTTGTGAGATAAATGTGTTGGGGCTGTTGCTTCCTGACTTCTGGAGTTAGGCTCTGGGTTTAGTATAGCCTGTGCTTGTGCACACACAGCAATAATTATTATGGGGTTTGCTGCAGATACCCTTATGCCTAAGTAAGGAAAATGACCTGTAGGTATCTGAAGGACTTCAGTGAACAGTGACATTGTTTGCCAGAGCTGTAATGACCTCATATTTTGTGTCATTGCATATTTTGTATTGGAGAGACCTAGTCTGTTCTGCATCACTCATAAATGATTGTTATTATCTCTTGTGAGGTGTTTTTATAGATATTCTTTGCAGAACTTAATGCTTGAGCCTCAACAGATGATGTTGACAAAGGGTAGTAAATAATAGAGGAGATGGACTAGGAACTATATAATATACAATGTTATAAAAGAATCTGCTGGAGAAAATGTGTGTTTAATACTGCATGAGGGTCCTTTCTATAAAGAAGCAGTGTGTAAAGCTAAACAACTTGCTGACAGTGTATTATAGAGTTGCAAAGAGCTCGTTTTGGGATCTGTTACTCCTAATTAGATCTCTTTGCAGAGGGCTCCTCACCCTGCTTTGTGAGTCACACACAGACCTTCCAGCTGGCAGAAGAGCTGTTGTGGGGCGGAGGTGAAACTTGTGGATTCCCTTTTTGGTGGGGGTAAGTCAGGAGAATGTCTTGTTACTTCACCCTGCTGCAAGTTGTTGCTTTAGCAGCTGCATGTTGCTCATCTCTGACAAAACTGTTATGCGCAGGGACTTCTCCCCTATATAGGAGTCACACAGTTAGCAGAGGGGCTCAACTTCTCACTATAGTGAGAGGGATGATAATGTTTGAGGGGCAGACACTTTACAGGGGGATAGTGTCCCAGTTACCCCACCCTTGAGAGTGCCCTCTAATTTATATGACTGCAGTAATATACAGTAACGCTACTGATTGATGTTGTATCATGTTACATAGTTCCCTGACAGTGATTTACACTTAGCTGTGTGCTAGACATGGGACCCTTCCCTACAAATGACCAGCTCTATAGAATTCTTCCTTGCAGAGTCTACTTTAAGGGTTTACTGTTTTTCCCTGTGAGGCTGTGTTCCTAGCAGTGTTTTTCTAGGGTTGCCAGTAAAGAGCTGCTGTGTTCTCTGGCTGGGGCTTCCACTGACTGCTCGAGGGACTGCTTGTTTCTAGCTGGTTCAGATTTTGGCTGCAAACAGCTAATGAGGTTTGCTAGTTTAGGTTTCCATGGCTAGAAATGGGAGAGCATGAGATGAAAGGATTCCATTCAGAGCAGTCTCTATTTAGTCTGGGCACGCTCTCTAAATGCCAGGAAGAGACTGCCCTTTTGTGCAGCCTCATTGATTCCGGCACTGCTGAATGCTTAACCCTTTTTACTTAATCTGGCATCTCCTATCTCTGACATGATGTCTGATACATTAGCGCTACAGAATGTAATTCCCATCACATACTCCACACCCTTGGCCTGAAAACCTTCACCCCCCCTAGATTTTATACCAGAGACCAACCCATCTTTGTTCTTTTAACCCTATAGTTTCTGAAAATCGATTTAGCTACTTCTTTAGTGTCACCTGCATAACAGTAATTTTCTAAAACTGGATCACTTTTCCCCCCCCCCCTCTTCTAGATGGAGAGCGAGTGGAGGGGACAGACACCGCACAAAGACAAGGACGCGCTCAGGCACCCCTCCATTTTCAGGTGGGAGATTCCAGTGAAGAGCTCCCAACGGTGAGAAATAAAGATGATTTTGTCTAACATCCTAAAGACTCCCAAGGCTGCTATTTATAGCTCAAACAGAAAAAGATCAGCAGCTTAGGTGAAAGACGTTCACAATAAATGTATCTGTTAAATTTTTTAATAAATTAAACTAAAACATAATAAAGGCAATTGTCAATATACAAAACATCAAAACAAGGGTAAATTATCATGCCCGCAATATAAAAATGAATTTAAAAAAAATGAAAATAAAAATCCAAGTCCCTTTTTAAAATCTCTAAAAAGTCCAAGATTATAAAAATGAAAGATCTTGATAAATAAAAATGTTATTGCTGAAATTAAAGGCAAACCGTATAATTTCCGTTATAAGTAAACATTCCACAAGTTCAGTCTATTCCCCCCCCCTTGTAGTGCACATATACACCTAGATTACAAATCTGCGTTCGCTTTAAAAAGCAGCGTTAAGGGGTCCTAACGCTGCTTTTTACGCCCGCTGGTATTACGAGTCAGGCAGGTACAGGTGTACCACTCACTTTTTTTTCCGCGACTTTTCCATACCGCAAATCCCCTTACGTCAATTGCGTATCCTATCTTTTTAATGGGATTTGGCTAACGCTGGTATTACAAGTCTTGGAAGAAGTGAGCGATACAGCCTCTACCTCCAAGACTCCTACTGCATTTAAAAGTCAGTAGTTAAGAGCTTTATGGGCTAACACCGGAACATAAAGCTCTCAACTAAAGTACGCTAACACCCATAAACTACCTATAAACCCCTAAACCGAGGCCCCCCCACATCACAAACACTATAATAAAATTATTTAAACCCTAATCTGCTGACCGGACATCGCCGCCACCAACATTATACCTATTAACCCCTAATCTGCTGCCCCTAACATCACCGACACCTACATTATATTTATTAATCCCTAATCTGCTGCACCCAATGTAGCCGCCACCTACCTACACTTATTAACCCCTAATCTGCCGACCGTACATCGCCACCACTGTAATAAATGTATTAACCCCTAAACCGCCACACTCCCTCCTCACGAACACTATAATAAATTTTATTAACCCCTAATCTGCCCTCCCTAACATTGCCGCCACCTACCTACAATTATTAACCCCTAATCTCCTGTCCCCAACGTCGACGCTACTATAAGTTATTAACCCCTAAACCTAAGTCTAACCCTAAAACTAAATACTTACCTATAAAATAAACCCTTATAGCTACAATATAATTAATAGTTACAATGTAGCTATTTTATGATTTATATTTATTTTACAGGCATCTTTGTATTTATTTTAACTAGGTACAATAGTTATTAAATAGTTAATAACTATTTAATAGCTACCTTGTTAAAATAATTACAAAATTGCCTGTAAAATAAATCCTAACCTTAGTTACAAATACACCTAACACTACACTATCAATAAATAAATTAAATAAATTAACTACAATTATCTAACATAAAATTCAATTAAATAAACTAAATTACAAAAAATAAAAAAATTACAAGAATTTTAATCTAATTACACCTTATCTAAGCCCCCTAATAAAATAAAAAAGTCCTCCAAAATAATAAAATTCCCTATCCTAAACTAAATTACAAAGTAATCGGCTCTTTTACCAGCCCTTAAAAGGGATTTTTGCGGGGCATTGCCCCAAAGTAATCAGCTCTTTTACCTGTAAAAAAACCCCCCAAATACAATACCCCCCCCCCGCCCTTAAAAATACCTAACACCACCCCATTGAAGATCACCCTACCTTGATCTTTCTTCAGCCAGCCGGGCACCGATGGGACAGAAGAGGACATCCGGACCGGCACAAGTCTTCATCCGATCGGGGCAGAAGTCTTCATCCAAGCTGCATCTTCTATCTTCATCCATCCGGCGCGGAGCGGGTCCATCTTCAAGACATCAGACACGGAGCATCCTCATCTTTCCGACGAATAAAGGTTCCTTTAAATGACTTTATAAATAGGTGTGGTGTTTTATCCAACTTTTTTTAGCGCCATCCCATCCATTCTATAATTTTCTTTAAATGACGTCATCCAAGATAGCGTCCCTCAAATTAAGGTAGGAAAAATCTGATTGGTTGATTTAATCAGCCAATCGGATTGAAGTTCAATCTGATTGGCTGATTGGATTAGCCAATAGAATGCGAGGTCAATTCTATTGGTTGATCCAATCAGCCAATCAGATTGAATTTCAATCCGATTGGCTGATTAAATCAACCAATCAGATTTTTCCTACCTTAATTCCGATTGGCTGATAGAATCCTATTAGCCAATCGGAATTCGAGGGACGCCATCTTGGATAACGTCATTTAAAGGAACCTTCATTCGTCGTTAGTTGTCGGAAAGAAGAGGATGCTCCGCGTCGGATGTCTTGAACGTGGACAACACCGGATGGATGAAGATAGAAGATGCCGCCTGGATGAAGACTTCTGCTGGATGGAGGACCTCTTATGCCCCGATCTGATGAAGACTTCTGGCCGGATCGGATGAAGACTTGTGCCGGTCCGGATGTCCTCTTCTGTCCCATCGGTGCCCAGCTGGCTGAAGACGGCTCAAGGTAGGGTGATCTTTAATGGGGTAGTGTTAGATTTTTTTAAGGGGGGATCGGGTGTGTTTTAGAGTATGGGTGTGTGGGTTGTAATGTTGGGGGGGGGGGTATTGTATTTGGGTTTTTTTTACAGGTAAAAGAGCTGATTACTTTGGGGCAATGCCCCGCAAAAGCCCTTTTAAGGGCTGGTGAAAGAGCTGATTACTTTGTAATTTAGTTTAGGATAGGGAATTTTATTATTTTGGGGGGCTTTTTATTTTATTAGGGGGCTTAGATTAGGTGTAATTAGATTAAAATTCTTGTACTATGTTTTTATTTTTTGTAATTTAGTGTTTGTTTTTTTTGTAATATAGTTTATTTTATTGTATTTTATGTTAGATAATTGTAGTTAATTTATTTAATTAATTTATTGATAGTGTAGTGTTAGGTGTATTTGTAGCTTAGGTTAGGATTTATTTTACAGGTAATTTTGTAATTATTTTAACTAAGTAGTTATTAAATAGTTATTAACTATTTAATAGCTATTGTACCTAGAAAAATAAATACAAAGTTGCCTGTAAAATAAATATAAATCCTAAAATAGCTACAATGTAACTATTATTTATATTGTAGCTATATTAGGGTTTATTTTATAGGTAAGTATTTAGTTTTAAATAGGATTAATTTATTGAATTGTAGTAATTTTATATAAATTATATTTAATTTATGGAGGTGTTAGGGTTAGACTTAGGTTTAGGGGTTAATAACTTTATTAGCAGCGACGTTGGGGGCGGCAAATTAGGGGTTAATAATTGTAGGTAGGTGGCGGCGATGTTAGGGAGGGCAGATTAGGGGTTAATAAAATGTATTATAGTGTTTGCAAGGCGGGAGTGCGGCGGTTTAGGGGTTAATACATTTATTATAGTGGCAGCGATGTCCGGTCGGCAGATTAGGGGTTAATAATTGTAGGTAGGTGGCGGCGTCGTTGGGGGCGGCAGATTAGGGGTTAATAAATATAATATAGGTGTCGGCGATGTTAGGGGCAGCAGATTAGGGGTTCATAGGGATAATGTAGGTTGCGGCGGTGTCCGGAGCGGCAGATTAGGGGTTAATAGTAAAATGCAGGTGGCGACGATGTTGGGGGCGGCAGATTAGAGGTTAATAAGTGTAAGGTTAGGGGTGTTTAGACTCGGGGTTCATGTTAGGGTGTTAGGTGCAGACATATTTTTTTCTTTCCCCATAGGAAACAATAAGGGCTGCGTTAAGAGCTGAACACTGCTTTTTCTCTTGTTAAGTGTATCCAGTCCACGGATCATCCATTACTTGTGGGATATTCTCCTTCCCAACAGGAAGTTGCAAGAGGATCACCCACAGCAGAGCTGCTATATAGCTCCTCCCCTCACTGCCATATCCAGTCATTCTCTTGCAACTCTCAACTAAGATGGAGGTCGTAAGAGGACTGTGGTGTTTTATACTTAGTTTATTTCTTCAATCAAAAGTTTGTTATTTTTAAATGGTACCGGAGTGTACTGTTTATCTCAGGCAGTATTTAGAAGAAGAATCTGCCTGCGTTTTCTATGATCTTAGCAGAAGTAACTAAGATCCTTTGCTGTTCTCACATATTCTAAGGAGTGAGGTAACTTCAGAGGGGGAATAGCGTGCAGGTTTTCCTGTAATAAGGTATGTGCAGTTAAAATATTTTTCTAGGGATGGAATTTGCTAGAAAATGCTGCTGATACCGAAGTAATGTAAGTAAAGCCTTAAATGCAGTGATAGCGACTGGTATCAGGCTTATTAATAGAGATACATACTCTTATAAAAGTGTATTTTAAAACGTTTGCTGGCATGTTTAATCGTTTTTTTACATATGTTTGGTGATAAAACTTATTGGGGCCTAGTTTTTTCCACATGGCTGGCTTGAATTTTGCCTAGAAACAGTTCCCTGAGGCTTCCCACTGTTGTAATATAAGTGGGAGGGGCCTATTTTAGCGGGTTTTTTTGCACAGCAAAAATTACAGACACAGACATCCAGCTTCTTCCTGCATGATCCAGGACTTCTCTGAAGGACTCAAAAGGCTTCAAAAGTCGTATTGAGGGAGGTCAAAAGCCACAGTATAGCTGTGGCAGTTGTGACTGTTTAAAAAAGTTTTTGTCATTTGTTATTCCGTTTTTGGTATTAAGGGGTTAATCATCCATTTGCAAGTGGGTGCAATGCTCTGCTAACTTCTTACATAGACTGTAAAAATTTTGTTAGTGTAACTGCATTTTTTCACTGTTATTTCAAAATTTGGGAAAATTTGTGTTTCTTAAAGGCGCAGTAACGTTTTTTATATTACTTGTAAACTTGTTTTAAAGTGTTTTCCAAGCTTGCTAGTCTCATTGCTAGTCTGTTTAAACATGTCTGATACAGAGGAACCTACTTGTTCATTATGTTTGAAAGCCATGGTGGAGCCCCATAGGAGAATGTGTACTAAATGTATTGATTTCACCTTAAACAGTAAAGTCTGTAAAATCAGTCTTTATCTATAAAAGAATTATCACCAGAGGGTTCTGTCGAGGGGGAAGTTATGCCGACTAACTCTCCCCACGTGTCAGACCCTTCACCTCCCGCTCAGGGGACGCACGCTAATATGGCTCCAATTACATCAGGGACGCCCATAGCGATTACCTTGCAGGACATGGCTGCAATCATGAATAATACCATGTCAGAGGTATTATCTAGATTGCCTGAATTAAGAGGCAAGCGTGATAGCTCTGGGGTTAGGAGAGATACAGAGCGCGCAAATGCTGTTAGAGCCATGTCTGATACTGCGTCACAGTATGCAGAACATGAGGACGGAGAGCTTCAGTCTGTGGGTGACATCTCTGACTCGGGGAAACCTGATTCAGAGATTTCTAATTTTAAATTTAAGCTTGAGAACCTCTGTGTATTGCTTGGGGAGGTATTAGCTGCTCTGAATGACTGTAACACAGTTGCAATTCCAGAGAAATTGTGTAGGCTGGATAGATTCTATGCGGTGCCGGTGTGTACTGACTTTTTTCCTATACCTAAAAGGCTTACAGAAATTATTAGCAAGGAGTGGGATAGACCCGGTGTGCCCTTTTCCCCACCTCCTATATTTAGAAAAATGTTTCCAATAGACGCCACTACACGGGACTTATGGCAGACGGTCCCTAAGGTGGAGGGAGCAGTTTCTACTTTAGCAAAGCGTACCACTATCCCGGTTAAGGACAGTTGTGCTTTTTCAGATCCAATGGATAAAAAATTGGAGGGTTACCTTAAGAAAATGTTTATTCAACAAGGTTTTATTTTACAGCCCCTTGCATGCATTGCGCCTGTCACTGCTGCGGTGGCATTCTGGTTTGAGGCCCTGGAAGAGGCCATTCAGACAGCTCCATTGAATGAAATTAATGACAAGCTTAGAGTACTTAAGCTAGCTAACTCATTTGTTTCTGATGCCATTGTTCATTTGACTAAACTAACGGCTAAGAATTCCGGATTCGCCATCCAGGCGCGTTGGGCGCTATGGCTTAAATCCTGGTCAGCTGACGTGACTTCAAAGTCTAAATTACTCAACATTCCTTTCAAGGGGCAGACCTTATTCGGGCCTGGCTTGAAGGAAATCATTGCTGACATTACTGGAGGCAAGGGTCATACCCTTCCTCAGGACAGGGCCAAATCAAAGGCCAAACAGTCTAATTTTCGTGCCTTTCGAAATTTCAAGACAGGAGCAGCATAAACTTCCTCTGCTTCAAAACAAGAGGGATCTGTTGCTCATTCCAGACAGGCCTGGAAACCTAACCTGTCCTGGAACAAGGGCAAGCAGGCCAGAAAGCCTGCTGCTGCCCCCAAGACAGCATGAAGGAACGGCCCCCTATCCGGAAACGGATCTAGTGGGGGGCAGACTTTCTCTCTTCGCCCAGGCGTGGGCAAGAGATGTTCAGGATCCCTGGGCGTTGGAGATCATATCTCAGGGATATCTTCTGGACTTCAAAGCTTCTCCTCCACAAGGGAGATTTCATCTTTCAAGGTTATCAGCAAACCAGATAAAGAAAGAGGCATTCCTAAGCTGTGTGCAAGACCTCCTAGTAATGGGAGTGATCCATCCAGTTCCGCGGACGGAACAAGGACAGGGATTTTATTCAAATCTGTTTGTGGTTCCCAAGAAAGAGGGAACCTTCAGACCAATCTTGAATCTAAAGATCTTAAACAAATTTCTCAGAGTTCCATCATTCAAAATGGAAACTATTCGGACCATCCTACTCATGATCCAAGAGGGTCAGTACATGACCACAGTGGACTTAAAGGATGCCTACCTTCACATACCGATTCAAAGATCATCATCGGTTCCTAAAGTTTGCCTTTCTAGACAGGCATTACCAATTTGTAGCTCTTCCCTTCGGGTTGGCCACTGCCCCGAGAATTTTTACAAAGGTTCTGAGCTCACTTCTGGCGATTCTAAGACCGCGAGGCATAGCGGTGGCTCCGTATCTAGACGACATCCTGATACAGGCGTCAAGCTTTCAAATTGCCAAGTCTCAAACAGAGATAGTTCTGGCATTTCTGAGGTCGCATGGGTGGAAAGTGAACGTGGAAAAGAGTTCTCTATCACCACTCACAAGAGTCTCCTTCCTAGGGACTCTTATAGATTCTGTAGAGATGAAAATTTACCTGACGGAGTCCAAGTTATCAAAACTTCTAAATGCTTGCCGTGTCCTTCATTCCCTTCCACGCCCGTCAGTGGCTCAGTGCATGGAAGTAATCGGCTTAATGGTAGCGGCAATGGACATAGTGCCATTTGTGCGCCTGCATCTCAGACCGCTGCAATTATGCATGCTAAGTCAGTGGAATGGGGATTACTCAGATTTGTCCCCTCTACTAAATCTGGATCAAGAGACCAGAGATTCTCTTCTCTGGTGGCTTTCTCGAGTTTATCTGTCCAAGGGTATGACCTTTCGCAGGCCAGATTGGACGATTGTAACAACAGATGCCAGCCTTCTAGGTTGGGGCGCAGTCTGGAACTCCCTGAAGGCTCAGGGATCGTGGACTCAGGAGGAGAAACTCCTCCCAATAAATATTCTGGAGTTAAGAGCAATATTCAATGCTCTTCTAGTTTGGCCTCGGTTAGCAACACTGAGGTTCATCAGATTTCAGTCGGACAACATCACGACTGTGGCTTACATCAACCATCAAGGGGGAACCAGGAGTTCCCTAGCGATGTTAGAAGTCTCAAAGATAATTCGCTGGCCAGAGTCTCACTCTTGCCACCTGTCAGCGATCCACATCCCAGGCGTAGAGAACTGGGAGGCGGATTTTCTAAGTCGTCAGATTTTTCATCCGGGGGAGTGGGAACTCCATCCGGAGGTGTTTGCTCAACTGGTCCATCGTTGGGGCAAACCAGAACTGGATCTCATGGCGTCTCGCCAGAACGCCAAGCTTCCTTGTTACGGATCCAGGTCCAGGCACCCGGGAGCAACGCTGATAGATGCTCTAGCAGCTTCTTGGTTCTTCAACCTGGCCTATGTGTTTCCACCGTTTCCTCTGCTCCCTCGACTGATTGCCAATATCAAACAGGAGAGAGCATCGGTGATTCTGATAGTGCCTGCGTTGCCACGCAGGACCTGGTATGCAGACCTAGTGGACATGTCATCTCTTCCACCATGGACTCTGCCTCTGAGGCAGGACCTTCTAATACAAGGTCCTTTCAATCATCCAAATCTAATTTCTCTGAGACTGACTGCATGGAGATTGAACGCTTGATTCTATCAAGGCGTGGCTTCTCCGAGTCAGTCATTGATACCTTAATACAGGCTCGGAAGCCTGTCACCAGGAAAATCTACCATAAGATATGGCGTAAATATCTTTATTGGTGTGAATCCAAGAGTTACTCATGGAGTAAGGTTAGGATTCCTAGGATATTGTCCTTTCTCCAAGAGGGTTTGGACAAAGGCTTATCAGCTAGTTCTTTAAAAGGACAGATCTCTGCTCTGTCTATTCTTTTGCACAAGCGTCTGGCAGAAGTTCCAGACGTCCAGGCATTTTGTCAGGCTTTGGTTAGGATTAAGCCTGTGTTTAAAACTGTTGCTCCCCCGTGGAGCTTAAACTTGGTTCTTAAAGTTCTTCAGGGAGTTCCGTTTGAACCCCTTCATTCCATTGATATTAAACTTTTATCTTGGAAAGTTCTGTTTTTGATGGCTATTTCCTCGGCTCGAAGAGTCTCTGAGTTATCTGCCTTACATTGTGATTCTCTTTATCTGATTTTTCATTCAGACAAGGTAGTTCTGCGTACCAAACCTGGGTTTTTACCTAAGGTGGTTTCTAACAGGAATATCAATCAAGAGATTGTTGTTCCATCATTGTGTCCTAATCCTTCTTCAAAGAAGGAACGTCTTTTGCATAATCTGGATGTAGTCCGTGCCTTGAAGTTTTACTTACAGGCTACTAAAGATTTTCGTCAAACATTTGCCCTGTTTGTCGTTTACTCTGGACAGAGGAGAGGTCAAAAAGCTTCGGCAACCTCTCTCTCCTTTTGGCTTCGGAGCATAATACGCTTAGCCTATGAGACTGCTGGACAGCAGCCCCCTGAAAGGATTACAGCTCATTCTACTAGAGCTGTGGCTTCCACCTGGGCCTTTAAAAATGAGGCCTCTGTTGAACAGATTTGCAAGGCTGCGACTTGGTCTTCGCTTCACACCTTTTCAAAATTTTACAAATTTTTTTTGGGAGAAAGGTTCTACAGGCAGTGGTTCCTTCCGTTTAAGTTCCTGCCTTGTCCCTCCCCTCATCCGTGTACTTTAGCTTGGGTATTGGTATCCCACAAGTAATGGATGATCCATGGACTGGATACACTTAACAAGAGAAAACATAATTTATGCTTACCTGATAAATTTATTTCTCTTGTAGTGTATCCAGTCCACGGCCTGCCCTGTCCTTTTAAGGCAGGTCTAAATTTTAATTAAACTACAGTCACCACTGCACCCTGTGGTTTCTCCTTTCTCGTCTTGTTTCGGTCGAATGACAGGATATGGCAGTGAGGGGAGGAGCTATATAGCAGCTCTGCTGTGGGTGATCCTCTTGCAACTTCCTGTTGGGAAGGAGAATATCCCACAAGTAATGGATGATCCGTGGACTGGATACACTACAAGAGAAATAAATTTATCAGGTAAGCATAAATTATGTTTTTGCAGGTGTTAGTTTTTTTTTTTCAGCCAGCTCAGCCCCATTGTATCCTATGGGGAAATCGTGCACAAGCACGTTTTTCCAACTTACCGCTACCGTAAGCAACGCTGGTATTACAGGGAGAAGTGGAGCTAAATTTTGATCAACGCTTACTTTTCTGAGGCTAACGCAGCCATTCAGAAAACTTGTAATACCAGCGTTGTTTAAAGTGTGCGCTGGAAAAAAAAGGAGCGTTAGCTCCGCAAGTTTTTACCGACAAAACTTGTAATCTATCCGATAGTTTTTAGAGTTGAGTTTGAATCACCCGGATCCCTTAAGATCTTACCAGACCTCTGATAGCTCTAAAATGGTTATTTACCCAAGCTGGTTATTTATCCAATACACCACACTAAACTATATGCACTACAAGAAGGGAACAGACTGAACTTGTGCAATGTTTACTTATAACGGAAATCATACTGTTTGCCTAATATGAGCCTTCAACTTTGGCAATAACACATTTTATTTATTAAGATCTTAACGTTTTATAGCCTTGGAATTTTTAGAGATCTTTAAAGGGACATAAGTTATATTTTGGGCCACTTTTTTTTTTTTTTTTAAATCTGTTTTATTTT
This sequence comes from Bombina bombina, assembly GCF_027579735.1. Taxonomy (NCBI): domain Eukaryota; kingdom Metazoa; phylum Chordata; class Amphibia; order Anura; family Bombinatoridae; genus Bombina; species Bombina bombina. The sequence continues at coordinate 190,045,445 of NC_069505.1, read as the reverse complement.
ATGTTTTTCTATTATTTTTAGATTGTGGCCACGATAATTTCCCCCTTGTTTCGTATATTGGCAATTGCATTTATTATGATTTCATTGTATTAAAATATTTTGAACGATAATGACCGTCCTTAATCTAAGCTGCTCATCTTTTTCTGTTTAAACTACTAATGTTGTGTTAGGGAGAATAATGGTTTTCTATTTGAGCTAGTACAATTAGGGTTTAGGTATTTTGGGTTTTTGTTTTTTCTATGCTATTTCTAACTGCTGTTTTCTCCCAGCAGCTTGATGCGTTTGGCTGGAGGAGAGGCCACTTGTGGGACCCTAGCAAGCAGGAGATGAACCTTACAGATGTGCCGGTTCCTTGGGAGGAAAAGGTTAGTAGTACTTGTGTTTAATGGAAGGCTATGGACTGTAGCAGTTCACATATTTGTAACCGGTTAGTGTTTTACTTCTATTATCAAATTTCTTTCTCTTGATGTCCTTTGTTGAAAAACATAACTGTATGCTTAGGAATCAGAGGTTCACTACTGGGAGCTAGCTGCTGATTAATGGCTACACTCATATGCCTCTTGTCATTGGTTTAGCCCCTTTGCAGGAGAAAAACACAAAGATAATTTATTTATTATTGCATTTTCTGTTTACACTCCCCCCCCCCATATATTTATTTGTTATAACCATCTAAGGACAAGTACAGATACAAAGTAGCAGTCAGAGGTTACACCACATACATACTCTGTTAACATGACGTTGACTAACTAAACTTTGAGAGTCCTGAAAAGGAGATTTCTGCTTGTCCTCTTCCAGCTGTTTTAATGAAGATAACATCTGTTTCAGTAATGTAACTATAGTAAGTTGTACATACAGATCTGTGCTGCCTACTCCCCGCCTCACCCAGGGTTCCCCTAGGTAAACATTTAACTGAACCCATTCCTTATCATTCATACTATGTCTCAACGTCCAAGTCCACTGACTTCCTTAATTGATTTTCCATTACACATTCTGTATTCCTGAATTAATATATAATTTGCTTTAGAGACTCATTTGAAAGAGAAAGTATATACAATTCCCACTTCTTTTTTACAAATTGTTGGATCTTTTAAGTGGATCTCACAATGTGTCCCATTTCTCCTGAGTCAGATATGGATCATAGTTTCAATTCTTTCAATGTCCGTACTCACTGAGATGCCCGGTATTTAAACAATAATCTTCTAGCCAGTAAGATTGCAGTGTGTATGAGGTGTCTCTTAGTTTTTAGAGATGTTTAAAAATAGAATCTTATTATCACCCAATTGAATTGAGGATTTTATAACATTTCATAACCAAAATTTCATTATAGCGTAAAATTGCTTAAAGGGACAGTCTACTCCAGAATTGTTATTGTTTAAAAAGATAGCAAATCCCTTTATTACCCATTCCCCAGTTTTGCATAACCAACACAGTTATATTAATATATGTTTTACCTCTGTGATTACCTTGTATCTAAGCCTTTGCAGACTGCCCCTTTATTCCATTTTTTTTTGACAGACGTGCATTTAGCCAATCTGTGCCCTCTCATTTGTAACTCCACGTGCGTGGTCACAATGTTATCTGTATGGCACACATGAACTAACACCCTTTAACTGTAAAAAACTGCCAAATGCATTGAAATAAGGGGCGGCCTTCAAGGGCTTAGAAATTAGCATATGAGCCTTCCTAGGTTTAGCTTTCAACAAAGAACATCAAGCAAACAAAGCAAATTTGATGATAAAAGTGAATTGGAAAGTTATTTTAAAATTGCATTCTCTATCTGAACAATGAAATTTTAATTTTGACTAGACTGTCCCTTTAATATAAGGACAATGTCTAAGGAGATATATCAGATCAGGGAAACTGGTCTTTAGCCAGATGTTAATAGTTAGTGTCGTTTTTCTATTTTTGGAGATCTCTAGGTGTTAAATATGCCCTGTACAAAAGGCTTATATGTGCCTCATGTAATTCTGTAGCAAGTGTCACCTCTAACCATGTGAACGCTATCTAAAACCATCTTAGAGAAGATTGGTTCCTCCAAGATGTGTGACAATGACTCGGCTAAGAGATCTAAATTTTGCTTCTCTAACGTTTGGAGTAATATATTGTACATTAAAGGGACATTCTAGTCAGAATTAAACTTTCATGATTCAGATAGGGCAAGCAATTTTAATTAACTTTGTTATTTACTTTAATCATCAAATTTACTTTGTCCCCTTGGTGGTATTAGTTGAAAGCTAAACCTAGGTAGGCTTATATGCAAATTTTGAAGGCCGTTTGTTATTTGAATGCATTTGACTGTTTTTGCAGATAAAGGGCATTAGTTCATGTGTGCCATATAGATAACACTGTGCTCACACCCATGAAGTTATTTATGAGAATGCACTGATTGGCTAAAATGCAAGTCTGTCAAAAGAACTGAGATAAATGGGGCAGTCTGCATAGGCTTAGTACAAGATAATCTCAGAGGTAAAACGTATATTAATATAACCATGTTGGTTATGCAAAACTGGGGAATGGGTAATAAAGGGATTATCTATCATTTTAAACAATAACAATTCAGGACTAGACTGTCCCTTTAAGGAAATAAAAGAAAGCCATTGCTAAATAGATTTACCCATGTATCAATTTTAATATGTCCTTCTTTAAATTTCTGAGTTTGGAAGGGTTTATCAATATAAGTAAACAAAGTTATGTGTAGCAGGTATATTATGTTGTTCCTTTTGAAATTTAAAGTGAATCTACTTCTTCCTGGTTGCTGGTCATTATTTGATGTAATGATGCCTCTTTTCCTTCCATATGACAAATGGTTTACTGGTAACCCCTGTAAGGATATCCGGGTTTCCTTGTATTGGCAAATGTCTACTTAGTGTGTCTTCAACTTTAAGGCATTTGCATATGTTTCCCCATGCTCTGAGGTTCACTTATTGGTAACAGATTACCGGTAATTTTAACCAGCTGATTCCCAGAAAGATGAGGAAGGATTGCTTGAGACCAACTCTTTTTCTAATTGAGGAACTGTGAAGCACATTTCATTACAAAACCAGTCCAGAATTATCTTTCTTTCTTTCATGTAATTAGCAAGAGTCCATGAGCTAGTGACGTATGGGACACACACTCCCACCAGGAGGGGCAAAGTTTCCCAAACCCCAAAATGCCCACAAATACACCCCCCACCACACCCACAAATCAGTTTTACAAACTTTGCCTCCTATGGAGGTGGTGAAGTAAGTTTGTGCTAGATTCTACGTTGATATGCGCTTCGCAGTAGGTTGGAGCCCGGTTTTCCTCTCAGCGTGCAGTGAATGTCAGAGGGATGTGAGGAGAGTATTGCCTATTTGAATTCAATGATCTCCTTCTACGGGGTCTATTTCATAGGTTCTCTGTTATCGGTCGTAGAGATTCATCTCTTACCTCCCTTTTCAGATCGATGATATACTCTTATATATACCATTTCCTCTACTGATTCTCGTTTCAGTACTGGTTTGGCTTTCTACTACTTGTAGATGAGTGTCCTGGGGTAAGTAAGTCTTATTTTCTGTGACACTCTAAGCTATGGTTGGGCACTTTTATATAAAGTTCTAAATATATGTGTTCAAACATTTATTTGCCTTGACTCAGGATGTTCAACATTCCTTATTTCAGACAGTCAGTTTCATATTTGGGATAATGCATATGAATTAATCAATTTTTTTCTTACCTTAAAATTTTACTTTTTCCCTGTGGGCTATTAGGCTCGCGGGGGCTGAAAATGCTTCATTTTATTGCGTCATTCTTGGCGCGGACTTTTTTGGCGCAATTTTTTTTTTCTGTTTCCGGCATCATATGTGTCGCCAGAAGTTGCGTCATTTTTTTGACGTTTTTTTGCGCCAAGTGTCGGCGTTCCGGATGTGGTGTCATTTTTGGCGCCAAAAGCATTTAGGCGCCAAATAATATCGGCGTCTTTTTTGGCGCTAAAAAATATGGGCGTCTCTATTGTCTCCACATTATTTAAGTCTCATTATTTATTGCTTCTGGTTGCTAGAAGCTTGTTCACTGGCATTTTTTCCCATTCCTGAAACTGTCATTTAAGGAATTTGATCAATTTTGTTTTATGTTGTTTTTTCTATTACATATTGCAAGATGTCTCTGTTTGTCCCTGAGTCAGAAGCCACTTCTGGAAAAATGCTTAACTGAGTTTCAGTTCTACCAAAGCTAAGTTAATTTATTTTAAATGTTATAAATGTTTATCTTTAGCTATGGTTTGTAATAAGTTATTATGATATACTTTTACATGCAGATTCCATTAGTATTTATGCTTTATACATTTCCATTCTTAAGTGCAAGAAATGTTTAGAAGATTTATAAGAAATATTTTTTCTGATTAAGGCTATGTCTGACTTCGTGCCTTCTAATACGATTTTTAGGTCTTTTTCACTTCTTTTTTAATTATTGAAGTTTCAAATGACCAACAACATACTGATTTATCCTTCTCTGATGATGTTTTTTTCTCTTTCAGAAATTCTCTTCATCAGATATTGACACTAACAAATCTACTTTTTTATATAATTTTTATTATTAAAGTACATTTGTTCTTTGTTGAAGAGGTGTTGATTATTTTGGATATTAAGGTAACTAGTTCTTTAAGACTAGCTGACACTATTTCTGCCTTTTTATTTCTTCTGTGATTTCAGAGGTTTTCTTTCAAATTCCCCATACTAGGGAATGGAATAGGCTGAGAATTTTCTTTTATATTTAAACTATATTCTTTGTCAGCAGTTAAATTCAATTTGGAGGGTTCTCCAATTTATTGGAGCTATCTCTACTCCTACTAATTATGCTATTGTTTTTATAGCAAAATAGTATTTATTTTCCTTTATATAGTTGTATCTTATTTTTGGAAAATTATTTAGTATCAGGTACTTTTCTTGGTCCTGTGATATTGCAATTGCTTCATTTTTTCTGTTTACTTTAAGATCAAGTATCAGATCATGATTTATTTTAGCATTGTTAAGGGACAACATTTACTAGACTAGGCGCCGTTGCATTTGTCTTGTTGTTTTGCATTTTGCAAGTCCTCTGTTTTGACTGGTCCTTTAAACTGGACTATCATGCTAATTATTTAATTTGTGTCTTCATTCTATTGAATATATTCGCAAATGAGGGTTAATCTATGTCTTTAGCTATTTTTAGCTAGAAGAATTCTGTGATTTAAAAAAAAAAAAAAAAAAAGAAAATCCATATTTCTTTTGTTCTAAGATAATCAATTATAATTGGATTCAATTCTTAACTGTTACTATGGGCTTCAAGATTGAGTTCTAAGACTAAAACTTTAAGCTTATACTAGTTTGGTTGTTCTTATTAAGGAACGAATCCTGAGTTCTTTCCCAAGTAACATGTTTTTAATTGGGGTTCGAAATTAGCTCCCTAATGTTGCGATGCACGTGCCGTATTCCAGCTTGGCTGGTAAGGGGCAGGTTAAGACTTCTTTGAAATTTATTTGGCTCTATTTTGTCCAAATTTCTTTGATTTTATTCCAGTAAGGCTAACACTTTCTTTCAGTGTGTTTCTGTCCTATATATTTTGGATACTGTTGAGGCATGGCTGGGTACCCATGGGGTTCAAGCGCTGCTCAGACCTGGAATCTTCTGGGGTTTTTTATTCCAGTTCCTTTTCTAGGAACTGGGTTTTGGAGTTTTATTCAAACTATTTTGTCTTTTTGTTGTCATTGATAGCATTATTTGTTTTCTTTAGATACAATAAATGCGTATTCTTCATTTTTCTGTTTTCATTCAGATTATTTCCTGAGGATGCGGATTCTCATATGTTTCACTTGCTCTTCAGGACATAGTTAGAGGATCTTTTTTCAAAAGCTCTTGATTCCTCACACAAGGGTCACCTTTTTTTTTTTTTAGGTTTCCAGATGGTTTATGTCACTATCTTTGTCTCTATCAGACAAGGGACAATTTGTGTTGGGTTCCGTCTGTCGGTACCTTTAGTCTCTATTATTTCCTTCAGTTGCTATATATGCATAGAAGTTTTAACAGCATTGGATTCAATTCCCTTTGCTCATTTTCAATGGAAAGATCCTTTCCAGCTTTTTATGAGTGTTGTTTCTTCAAGAACATGGTTGGAGGATCAATTAACCAATCAGTTTGTTGATTCCTCAGACAAGAGTAACCTTTTTTAGATTTCCGGATAGATTCAGTGTCCATGACTCTGTCTCTGTTGGACAGGAGACGTCTGAAATTGGTTTCAGCTTATCGAAACCTTCAGTCTCAATCATTCCCTTTGGTAGCCTTATGCATGGAAATTCTAGGTTCTTATGACTGCTGCATTGGACGTGTTCCCCTTTGCTCATTTTCACATGCGACCTCTTCAGCTCTGTATGCTGAACCAGTGGTGCCGGGATTATACAAAGATATCTCATTTAATATCTTTAAAACTGATTGTTCGACACCCTCTGACGTGGTACAGACCACCATCGTTTAGTTCAGGGGGCTTCTTTTTTTCTTCCAACTGGGACTGTGATCTCAACAGATGCAAGTCTGACAGGTTGGGGAGCTGTATGGGGGTTTCTGACAGCACAAGGGGTTTGAGAAATCTCAGGAGGTGAGATTACCAATCAATATTTTGGAACTCCGTGCAATTTTCAGAAGCTCTTCAGTCATGGCCTCTTCTAAAGAGAGAATCGTTAATTTGTTTTCAGACAGACAATGTCACAACTGTGGCATATATCAATCATCAAGGAGGGACTCACAGTCCTCTGGCTATGAAAGAAGTATCTCGAAGATTGGTATGGGCGGAATCCAGCTCCTGTCTAATCTCTGCGGTTCATATCCCAGGTATTGACAATTGGAAAGCGGATTATCTCAGTCGCCAAACGTTACATCCGGGCGAGTGGTCTCTTCACCCAGAGGTGTTTCTTCAGATTGTTTCAAATGTGGGGACTTCCAGAAATAGATCTGATGGCTTCTCATCTAAACAAGAAACTTCCCAGGTATCTGTCCAGATCCAGGGATCCTCAGGCGGAAGCAGTGGATGCATTGTCACTTCCTTGGAAGTATCATCCTGCCTATATCTTTCCGCCTCTAGTTCTTCTTCCAAGAGTAATCTCCAAGATTCTGAAGGAATGCTCGTTTTTTCTGCTGGTGGCTCCAGTATGGTCTCACAGGTTTTGGTATACGGATCTTGTCCGCATGGCTTCTTGCCAACCGTGGACTCTTCCGTTAAGACCAGACTTTCAGTCACAAGGTCCTTTTTTACCATCAGGATCTCAAATCCTTAAATTTAAAGGTATGGAGATTGAACACTTGATTCTTAGTCAAAGAGGTTTCTCTGACTCTGTGATTAATACTATGTTACAGGCTCGTAGATCTGTATCTAGGAAGATATATTATCGAGTCTGGAAGACTTACATTTCTTGGTGTCTTTCTCATAATTTTTCCTGGCATTCTTTTAGAATTCCGAGAATTTTTCAGTTTCTTCAGGATGGTTTGGATAAAGGTTTGTCTGCAAGTTCCTTGAAAGGACAAATCTCTGCTCTTTCTGTTCTTTTTCACAGAAGGATTGCTATTCTTCCTGATATTCATTGTTTTGTACAAGCTTTGGTTCGTATAAAACCTGTTATTAAGTCAATTTCTCCTCCTTGGAGTTTGAATTTGGTTCTGGGGGCTCTTCAAGCTCTTCCGTTTGAACCTATGCATTCATTGGACATTAAATTACTTTCTTGGAAAGTTTTGTTTTCTTTTGGCCATCTCTTCTGCTAGAAGAGTTTCTGAATTATCTGCTCTTTCTTGTGAATCTCCTTTTCTGATTTTCCATCAGGATAAGGCGGTGTTGCGAACTTCTTTTAAATTTTTACCTAAGGTTGTGAATTCTAACAACATTAGTAGAGAAATTGTGGTTCCTTCATTATGTCCTAATCCGAAGAATTCTAAGGAGAGATCATTGCATTCTTTGGATGTAGTTAGAGCTTTGAAATATTATGTTGAAGCTACTAAGAATTTCCGAAAGACTTCTAGTCTATTTGTTATCTTTTCCGGTTCTAGGAAAGGTCAGAAGGCCTCTGCCATTTCTTTGGCATCTTGGTTGAAATCTTTAATTCATCATGCTTCTTTGCATACTTTTACTAAATTCTACCATTTTGATGTGTATTCTTCTTCTGAAGCAGTTTTTGGTAGAAAAATACTTCAGGCAGCTGTTTCAGTTTGATTCTTCTGCTTATAATTTCAGTTTTCTTCATTATAAGATTTAAACTTTATTTTGGGTGTGGATTATTTTTCAGCGGAATTGGCTGTCTTTATTTTATCCCTCCCTCTCTAGTGACTCTTGCGTGGAAGATCCACATCTTGGGTAGTCATTATCCCATACGTCACTAGCTCATGGACTCTTGCTAATTACATGAAAGAAAACATAATTTATGTAAGAACTTACCTGATAAATTAATTTCTTTCATATTAGCAAGAGTCCATGAGGCCCACCCTTTTTTGTGGTGGTTATGATTTTTTTGTATAAAGCACAATTATTCCAATTCCTTGTTTTTTATGCTTTCGCACTTTTTTCTTATCACCCCACTTCTTGGCTATTCGTTGAACTGATTTGTGGGTGTGGTGGGGGGTGTATTTGTGGGCATTTTGGGGTTTGGGAAACTTTGCGCCTCCTGGTGGGAGTGTGTGTCCCATACGTCACTAGCTCATGGACTCTTGCTAATATGAAAGAAATGAATTTATCAGGTAATTTCTTACATAAAGAATGTTTTTGCATGATGTACCGAGTCCACGGATTTATCCTAACTTGTGGGATATTGTCCTTCATGACAGGAAGTAGCAAAGAGAGCACCACAGCAGAGCTGTCTATATAGCTCCCCCCTTAACTCCACCCCCCAGTCATTCTCTTTGCTGGCTCTAAGCAGGAAGAGTAAAGAGAAGAGGTGTTAAACTGTTTTTATTTCATCTTCAATCAAGAGTTTGTTATTTTTAAATGGTACCGGTGTTGTACTATTTGCTCTCAGGCAGGACATAGATGAAGATTTCTGCCTGGAGGATGATGATCTTAGCATTTGTAACTAAGGTCCACTGCTGTTCCCACATGAGCTGAGGAGTACAGGAAAACTTCAGTGTGAGGAACGGTTCTTGCTATACAGCAATGAGGTATGTTCAGTCATTTTTCTGCAGAGACTGTGTTAACTCAGAAAGGCTGACAGTATCCCCATTAGGGGAAGGGTAAGCAGTAATCCTAGTATGAAAGAGGTTTTTACTAGCTTGCATAAAGGGCTAAAAAAATTTTGGGCACTCAATTTGTTTATGTAAAATTGGGACAAACGTTTGTGTGTTCTGGGAGTAACGTTTTTTATGTTTATGGGACGTTTGCTTGAGGGGTCATTTGGCTTATTTTGGGTTTGTTATAACCCACATGGTTTTGAAACTAGGTTTGTTAGATTTGAGTAGGCCCCAGTAACATCGAGTGAGGTGGGCGGGGCCTATTTTTGCGCCTCCGTTGCGCATTTAGTTATAGAGACAAGCAGCAAGCAACTTCTCCTGAGGTCCTGATGATCTTCTGGGGGCCTATTCGAAGCTTTAACCCTATATTATCGTTCCTAAGGGCAGGTAGGGCCACAGCAGAGCTGTGGCAAGGTGCTTATAGGGGTGTTTTAACCGGTTTTAGACATATTTCAATCCGTTTTTTTCATTTGGGGGTTTATTGCTTATTAACTTGTGGTGCAATCCTTCTAAAGCTTAGTGGGTACACTGTTAAAATTTCAGAAAAATTGAAGCAATTTTAACCTGTTTTGCAGTTTGTGTATGCCTTTTTTTTCCTCTTAAAGGCACAGTACCGTTTTTGCAAATTGTGTTTTTTTCATTATATAAAGTGTTTTCCAAGCTTGCTTGCTTTATTACTAGTCTGTTAAACATGTCTGATACTGAGGAAACTCATTGTTCAATTTGTTTAGAAGCCATTGTGGAACCCCCTCTTAGAATGTGTCCCACTTGTACTGATCTGTCTATAAATTGCAAACAGCATATTTTGACTTATAAAAGTTTGGCATTAGACGATTCTCAGACAGAAGGAAATCAGGTTTTGCTATCTAATTCTCCCCAAGTGTCACAACCAGTAACGCCCGCACAAGCGACGCCAAGTACTTCTAGTGCGTCTAATTCTTTCACCTTGCAAGATATGGCTTCAGTTATGAATACTACCCTCACAGAGGTTTTATCTAAGCTGCCTGGGTTGCAAGGGAAGCACAGTAGCTCTGGGTTAAGAACAAATGCTGAGCCTTCTGACGCTTTAGTAGCCGTATCCGATATTCCCTCACAATGTTCTGAAGTAGGGATGAGGGATTTGCTGTCTGAGGGAGAGATTTCTGATTCAGGAAAGATGTTTCCTCAGACTCAGATATGACGGCATTTAAATTTAAGCTAGAGCACCTCCGCTTATTGCTCAGGGAGGTTTTAGCTACTCTGGATGATTGTGACCCTATTGTAGTTCCAGAGAAATTGTGTAAAATGGACAAATATTTACAGGTTCCTGTTTACACTGATGTGTTTCCGGTCCCTAAGAGGATTTCGGACATTGTTACTAAGGAGTGGGATAAACCAGGTATTCTGTTCTCTCCCCCTCTTGTTTTTAAGAAAATGTTTCCCATTTCTGACACCATAAAGGACTCATGGCAGACGGTCCCTAAGGTGGAGGGAGCTATTTCTACCCTGGCTAAGTGTACAACTATACCTATTGAAGACAGTTGTGCTTTCATTGAAAAAAAAAATTAGAGGGTCTCCTAAAGAAGATTTTTGTTCATCAAGGTTTTCTTCTTCAACCTATGGCGTGCATTGTTCCTGTAACCACTGCAGCTGCCTTTTGGTTTGAGGCTCTAGAAGAGGCTCTTCAGATGGAGACCCCACTAGATGATATTTTGGACAGAATTAAGGCTCTTAAGTTGGCTAATTCTTTTATTACAGACACCGCTTTTCATCTTGCTAAATTAGCGGCTTAATGGCTTAAGTCCTGGTCAGCTGATGTCATCTAAATCTAAGCTTTTGTCCATCCCTTTCAAAGGTAAGACATTATTCGGGCCTGCACTGAAAGAGATCATTTCAGACATTACTGGAGGGAAGGGTCATACTCTACCTCAGGATAAGTCAAATAAGACAAGGACCAAACAAAATAATTTTCGTTCCTTTCGAAACTTCAAGAGTGGTCCCTCTACCTCTTCCCCTGCTGCAAAGCAAGTGGGGAATTTTGCTCAATCCAAGCCAACCTTCAGACCTAATCAGGCTTGGAACAAGGGTAAACAGGCCAAAAAGCCTGCTGCTGCCACTAAGTCAGCATGAAGTGGGAGGTTCCATCTTTCTTAATTGTCTGTAAACCCGACAAAAAGAGAGGCATTCTTACGCTGTGTAGAAGACCTTTTTACCATGGGAGTGATCTGCCCATTTCCAAAAGCAGAACAGGGGCAGGGGTTCTACTCCAATCTGTTTATAGTTCCCAAAAAGGAGGGAACCTTCAGACCAATTCTGGATCTCAAGATCCTAAACCAATTCCTAAGAGTTCCATCTTTCAAGATGGAGACCATTCAGACTATCTTACCATTGATCCAGGAGGGTCAATATATGACCACCGTGGACTTAAAGGATGCGTATCTACACATTCCTATCCACAAAGATCATCACCAGTTCCTCAGGTTCGCCTTTCTGGACAAGCATTATCAGTTTGTGGCTCTTCCTTTCGGGTTGGCCACAGCGCTGCAAATCTTCACGAAGGTGCTAGGGTCCCTTCTGGCGGTTCTAAGGCCACGGGGCATAGCAGTTGCGCCTTATCTAGACAACATTCTAATTCAAGCGTCGTCCTTCCAACTAACCAAGTCTCACACGGACTTAGTGTTGACCTTTCTAAGATTTCACGGGTGGAAAGTGAATGTAAAAAAAGAGTTCTCTTTCCCCCTCACACAAGTTTCATTTCTAGGGACTCTGATAGACTTGGTGGACATGAAAATATTTCTGAAGGAGGTCAGGAAATCAAAGATTTTGTCCACCTGCCTAGCTCTTCATTCCATTCCTCAGCCGTCAGTGGCTCAGTGTATGGAGGTAATCGGACTAATGGTAGCGGCAATGGACATAGTTCCGTTTTGCTCGCTTGCATCTCATACCACTGCAACTATGCATGCTCAATCAGTAGAATGGGGATTATGCGGATTTATCTCCTCAGATAAATCTGGATCAAGAGACCAGAGACTCTCTTCTTTGGTGGTTGTCACAGGATCATCTGTCCCAGAGAATGTGTTTCCGCAGGCCAGAATGGGTTATAGTGACGACAGACGCCAGTCTTCTGGGCTGGGGTCCAGTCTGGAATTCCCTGAAAGCTCAGGGTTTGTGGACTCGGGAGGAGGCTCTCCTACCGATAAATATTCTGGAATTAAGAGCGATATTCAATGCGCTCCAGGCATGGCCTCAGCTGGCTTCGGCCAGATTCATCAGGTTTCAGTTGGACAACCTCACGACTGTGGCTTATATCAATCATTGGGGCGGAACAAAGAGTTCCTTAGCGATGATAGAGGTCTCAAGGAAAATCCAATGGGCAGAGGCTCACTCTTGCCATCTGTCAGCGATCTATATCCCAGGTATAGAGAACTGGGAGGCAGATTTTACATCCGGGGGAGTGGGAACTCCATCCGGAGGTGTTTGCTCAGCTGGAGGTGTTTGCTCAGCTGGTTCGGCTATGGTGCATACCAGAGTTGGATCTGATGGCGTCTCGTCAGAACGCCAAACTTCCTCGTTACGGCTCCAGGTCAAGGGATCCTCAGGCTGTACTGATAGATGCTCTAGCAGTACCCTGGTTGTTCAACCTGGCTTATGTGTTTCCACCTTTCCCTCTCCTTCCATGTCTGATTGCCAGAATCAAACAGGAGAGAGCATTGGTGATTTTGATAGCGCCTGCGTGGCCACGCAGGACTTGGTATGCAGACCTGGTGGACATGTCATCCCTTCCACCATGGTCACTGCCATTGAGACAGGACCTTCTGAATCAAGGTCCATTCAAGCATCCAAATCTAATTTCTCTGCAACTGACTGCTTGGAGATTGAACGCTTGATTCTATCAAAGCGGGGGTTTCTCTGAGTCGGTCAAAAATACCTTGATTAAGGCTTGAAAGCCTGTTACCAGGAAAATTTATCATAAGATATGGCGTAAATATCTTTTTTGGTGCAAATCCAAAGGCTTCTCCTGGAGTAAAATCAGAATTCCTAGGATTTTGTCTTTTCTCCAAGAGGGATTGGATAAAGGATTATCAGCTAGTTCCCTAAAGGGACAGATATCTGCTCTGTCTATTTTATTGCACAAGCATCTGGCAGATGTTCCAGACGTTCAGGCTTTTTGTCAGGCTTTAGTTAGAATTAAGCCTGTGTTTAAACCTATTGCTCCGCCATGGAGTCTAAATTTAGTTCTTAGAGTTCTTCAGGGGGTTCCGTTTAAACCCATGCATTCCATAGATATTAAGCTTTTATCTTGGAAAGTTTTGTTCTTAGTTGCTATCTCTTTAGCTTGAAGAGTTTCTGAACTATCTGCATTACAATGTGACTCACCTTATCTTGTGTTCCATGCTTATAAGGTGGTTTTGCGTACCAAGCCTGGGTCCCTACCTAAGGTTGTTACTAACAGGAATATCAATTAAGAAATTGTTGTTCCTTCTCTGTGTCCTAATCCTTCTTGTAAGAAGGAACGTCTGTTGCATAACTTGGACGTGGTTCGTGCTTTGAAATTTTATTTGCAGGCAACCAAAGATTTTCGTCAAACATCTTCTTTGTTTGTTGTCTATTCTGGAAAGCGTAGGGGTCAAAAGGCTACGGCGACTTCTCTTTCCTTTTGGCTGAAAAGCATCATCCGTTTGGTTTATGAGACTGCTGGACAGCAGCCTCCTTGGTCTTCGCTTCATACTTTTTCAAAATTTTACAAATTTGATACTTTTGCTTCTTCGGAGGCTATTTTTGGGAGAAAGTTTTTGCAAGCAGTGGTGCCTTCCGTTTAGGTTCCTGTCTTGTCCCTCCCTTCATCCGTGTCCTAAAGCTTTGGTATTGGTATCCCACAAGTTAGGATGAATCCGTGGACTCGGTACATCATGCAAAAGAAAACAAAGTTTATGCTTACCTGATAAATTTCTTTCTTTTGCGATGTACCGAGTCCACGGCCCGCCCTGTCTATTCAAGACAGATAGTATTTTTTTTTTTTTTTATGTAAACTTCAGTCACCTCTGCACCTTATAGTTTCTCCTTTTCTTCCTTGGCCTTCGGTCGAATGACTGGGGGGTGGAGATAAGGGGGGAGCTATATAGACGGCTCTGCTGTGGTGCTCTCTTTGCTACTCTCTGTCAGGAAGGACAATATCCCACAAGTTAGGATGAATCCGTGGACTTGGTACATCGCAAAAGAGAGAAATTTATCAGGTAAGCATCCATTTTTGTTTTCCTAACGCCGCCTTATTATAAAGCTCAATATTAGGGAAACCAAGACCTCCTTGCCCACCTGCACACATCAGTCTCTTAAAGCTGATTCTATGTTTCTTCCCTTTCCATATAAAGGTAGTAAATAAATTTAATTTAGTTATAGATCTGTCTTAAATCAGCTTTTTGCAGTAGTACATTTGGAAAACATAGAGTAGTTTGGGTAAAAGAATAATTTTAATGATGTTCATTCTACCAGACAAGAATAATGCTAAATTTACCCAGGATTTAAGTTGCTCAGAATTAGATTTTAAACCGGTTTATAATTAAGCTCATACTATTTATAAGGGTTTCTAGATAATTAGATCCTAGATATTTAAAAGTGCCTTTCACTATGTTAAAGGGGCAGACTACTCCAGAATTGTTATTGTTTAAAAAGATACATAATCCCTGTATTACCCATTCCCCAGTTTTGCATAACCAACACAGTTCTATTAATTTTCTTTTTACTCCTGTGATTACCTTGTATCTAAGCCTCTGCAGACTGCCTCCTTCAGTGCTTTTCACAGACTTGTATTTTAGCCAATCAGTGCTGACTCATAAATAAATCCATGGGAGTGAGCACAATCTTATCTATATGACACACATGGAGTAACACTTTCTGTGGAAAAACTCAAAATGCACTGATGCGGCCTTCAAGGGTTTAGAAATGTAGCATATGAGCCTCCCTAGGTTTTGCTTTCAACAAAAAATACCAATAGAACAAAGCCAATGTGATGAAATTAGTAAATTGGAAAGTTGTTTAAAATTGCATGCCCCATCTGAATCATGAAGGTTTCATTTTGACTAGGCTGTTACTTTTACATTGGTAGTTAGGAAAGTGTTCTCCCTTCTCTTGGTATAACCACAACAATTCAGATTTACTATAGTTATCTGGTAACCAGAAATCTTACTAAATATAGCTATCAGGTGCATCACTTTGGGAAGATTACATTTCTAATTTGGAACAATCAGAACCATATCATCTGCATAGATGGAAAGGTGTATTGTTTCAGATCCAACCTGGAGACCTTCTATATATTTTCTACCTTTTATTGCTAACGGATAAAGGGCGAGATTGAAAAGAAGGGTTGGGGGAGTGCCTTGTCTAGTGCCCCTTTGAAGGGGGAAGCTTGTAGATGCTAATCCATTTACTAATATAACTGCTTTTGGAGAGAAATAAAGATGTTTTGATAGTAGGAAACGACTCCTAATCCCAAATTTAGCTAGAGACAAAAATAAGTGATTGTACAATACTTTATTGAAACCCCTTCTCTGCATCAACCGCCACCAGACAAGCTGGCGGTAGGCTGGTCGAGAGACGCTCTGTTCTGGATTCCCAATAATGAAAAGGGAGCAGTTGGCGTCCATTACTTTATAGAAACTCAGAGAAATTTTAAAATAACAATTTTCAGAGTTAAAGGAAAAGGGGACAAAATAAATAATGAAAGTATATTACAACGTTTTTAAACTACACATAATTAAACATTTTTCTTCTGTTATGTGTGATCAGTCCACGGGTCATCATTACTTCTGGGATATAACTCCTCCCCAACAGGAAATGCAAGAGGATTCACCCAGCAGAGCTGCATATAGCTCCTCCCCTCTACGTCACTCCCAGTCATTCTCTTGCACCCAACGACTAGATAGGATGTGTGAGAGGACTATGGTGATTATACTTAGTTTTTATAACTTCAATCAAAAGTTTGTTATTTTACAATAGCACCGGAGCGTGTTATTGCCTCTCTGGCAGAGTTTGAAGAAGAATCTACCAGAGTTTTTACTATGATTTTAACCGGAGTAGTTAAGATCATATTGCTGTTTCTCGGCCATCTGAGGGAGGTAAAAGCTTCAGATCAGGGGACAGCGGGCAGATGAATCTGCATTGAGGTATGTAGCAGTTTTTATTTTCTGAATGGAATTGATGAGAAAATCCTGCCATACCGTTATAATGACATGTATGTATACTCTACACTTCAGTATTCTGGGGATGGTATTTCACCGGAAGTACTCTGTTAAAAGTACACTAAACCTTTTAATAGGTATTTATCATGTTAAACGTTTTTGCTGGAATGTAGAATCGTTTGCATTTTCTGAGGTACTGAGTGAATAAATATTTGGGCATTATTTTTCCACTTGGCAGTTGCTTGTTTTAATTGTGACAGTTTCGTTTCTCTCTCACTGCTGTGTGTGAGGGGGAGGGGCCGTTTTTGGCGCTCTTTGCTACGCATCAAAAATTTCCAGTCAGTTACTCTTGTATTTCCTGCATGATCCGGTTCATCTCTAACAGAACTCAGGGGTCTTCAAACTTCTTTGGAGGGAGGTAGATTCTCTCAGCAGAGCTGTGAGACTTATATATTGACTGTGATTAAAAACGTTGCTCTGTAATTTTTATTTTCAAATTTAATTATTGTTACTTTACTAATGGGAACAAACCTTTGCTTAAAGTTGTGTTGTTTTTAAGGATTGATGCTATAACTGTTTTTCAGTTCATTATTTCAACTGTCATTTAATCGTTTAGTGCTTCTTTGAGGCACAGTACGTTTTTGTTAAATAAGATTGTAACCAAGTTGCAAGTTTATTGCTAGTGTGTTAAACATGTCTGATTCAGAGGAAGATACCTGTGTCATTTGTTCCAATGCCAAGGTGGAGCCCAATAGAAATTTATGTACTAACTGTATTGATGCTACTTTGAATAAAAGCCAATCTGTACAATTTGAACAAATTTCACCAAACAGCGAGGGGAGAGTTATGCCGACTAACTCGCCTCACGTGTCAGTACCTGCATCTCCCGCCCGGGAGGTGCGTGATATTATGGCGCCTAGTACATCTGGGCGGCCATTACAGATAACATTACAAGATATGGCTACTGTTATGACTGAAGTTTTGGCTAAATTACCAGAACTAAGAGGCAAGCGTGATCACTCTGGGGTGAGAACAGAGTGCGCTGATAATACTAGGGCCATGTCTGATACTGCGTCACAGCTTGCAGAGCATGAGGACGGAGAGCTTCATTCTGTGGGTGACGGTTCTGATCCAAACAGATTGGATTCAGATATTTCAAATTTTAAATTTAAATTGGAAAACCTCCGTGTATTACTAGGGGAGGTTTTAGCGGCTCTTAATGATTGTAACACTGTTGCAATACCAGAGAAATTGTGTAGGTTGGATAAATACTTTGCGGTACCGGCGAGTACTGACGTTTTTCCTATACCTAAGAGACTAACTGAAATTGTTACTAAGGAGTGGGATAGACCCGGTGTGCCGTTCTCACCCCCTCCAATATTTAGAAAGATGTTTCCAATAGACGCCACCACACGGGACTTATGGCAAACGGTCCCTAAGGTGGAGGGAGCAGTTTCTACTTTAGCTAAGCGTACCACTATCCCGGTGGAGGATAGCTGTGCTTTTTCAGATCCAATGGATAAAAAATTAGAGGGTTACCTTAAGAAAATGTTTGTTCAACAAGGTTTTATATTGCAACCCCTTGCATGCATCGCGCCGATTACGGCTGCGGCAGCATTTTGGATTGAGTCTCTGGAAGAGAACCTTAGTTCAACTACGCTGGACGACATTACGGACAGGCTCAGAGTCCTTAAACTAGCTAATTCATTCATTTCGGAGGCCGTAGTACATTTAACCAAACTTACGGCTAAGAACTCAGGATTCGCCATTCAGGCACGTAGGGCGCTGTGGCTAAAATCCTGGTCAGCTGATGTAACTTCTAAGTCCAAATTACTTAATATACCTTTCAAGGGGCAAACTTTATTTGGGCCCGGTTTGAAAGAAATTATCGCTGACATTACAGGAGGTAAGGGCCACGCCCTGCCTCAAGACAAAGCCAAAGCTAAGGCTAGACAGTCTAATTTTCGTCCCTTTCGGAATTTCAAAGCAGGAGCAGCATCAACTTCCTCTGCACCAAAACAGGAAGGAGCTGTTGCTCGTTACAGACAAGGCTGGAAACCTAACCAGTCCTGGAACAAGGGCAAGCAGGCCAGGAAACCTGCTGCTGCCCCAAAGACAGCATGAACCGAGGGCCCCCGATCCGGGACCGGATCTAGTGGGGGGCAGACTCTCTCTCTTTGCCCAGGCTTGGGCAAGAGATGTTCAGGATCCCTGGGCGCTAGAGATCATATCTCAGGGATACCTTCTAGACTTCAAATTCTCTCCCCCAAGAGGGAGATTTCATCTGTCAAGGTTGTCAACAAACCAGATAAAGAAAGAAGCGTTTCTACGCTGTGTACAAGATCTGTTATTAATGGGAGTGATCCATCCGGTTCCGCGGTCGGAACAAGGACAAGGGTTTTACTCAAACCTGTTTGTGGTTCCCAAAAAAGAGGGAACTTTCAGGCCAATCTTGGATTTAAAGATCCTAAACAAATTCCTAAGAGTTCCATCGTTCAAAATGGAAACTATTCGGACAATCTTACCCATGATCCAAAAGGGTCAGTACATGACCACAGTGGATTTAAAGGATGCTTACCTTCACATACCGATTCACAAAGATCATTACCGGTATCTAAGGTTTGCCTTCTTAGACAGGCATTACCAGTTTGTAGCTCTTCCATTCGGATTGGCTACGGCTCCAAGAATCTTCACAAAGGTTCTGGGTGCCCTTCTGGCGGTACTAAGACCGCGAGGAATTTCGGTAGCTCCGTACCTAGACGACATTCTGATACAAGCTTCAAGCTTTAAAACTGCCAAGTCTCATACAGAGTTAGTTCTGGCATTTCTAAGGTCGCATGGATGGAAAGTGAACGAAAAGAAGAGTTCTCTTTTTCCTCTCACAAGAGTTCCATTCTTGGGGACTCTTATAGATTCTGTAGAAATGAAGATTTATCTGACAGAAGACAGATTAACAAAGCTTCTAAATGCATGCCGTGTCCTTCATTCCATTCAACTCCCGTCAGTAGCTCAATGCATGGAGGTGATCGGCTTAATGGTAGCAGCAATGGACATAGTTCCCTTTGCACGTCTACATCTCAGACCGCTGCAATTGTGCATGCTGAGTCAGTGGAATGGGGATTACTCAGACTTGTCCCCTACTCTGAATCTGGATCAAGAGACCAGAAACTCTCTTCTATGGTGGCTTTCTCGGCCACATCTGTCCAGGGGGATGCCATTCAGCAGGCCGGACTGGACAATTGTAACAACAGACGCCAGCCTACTAGGTTGGGGCGCTGTCTGGAATTCTCTGAAGGCTCAGGGACAATGGAATCAGGAGGAAAGTCTCCTGCCAATAAACATTCTGGAACTGAGAGCAGTTCTCCATGCCCTTCTGGCTTGGCCCCAGTTAAAAACTCGGGGGTTCATCAGGTTTCAGTCGGACAACATCACGACTGTAGCTTACATCAACCATCAAGGAGGGACAAGAAGCTCCCTAGCAATGATGGAAGTATCAAAGATAATTCGCTGGGCAGAGTCTCACTCTTGCCACCTGTCAGCAATCCACATCCCGGGAGTGGAGAACTGGGAGGCGGATTTCTTGAGTCGCCAGACTTTTCATCCGGGGGAGTGGGAACTTCATCCGGAGGTCTTTGCCCAAATACTTCGACGTTGGGGCAAACCAGAGATAGATCTCATGGCGTCTCGCCAGAACGCCAAACTTCCTCACTACGGGTCCAGATCCAGGGATCCGGGAGCGGTACTGATAGATGCTTTGACAGCACCTTGGAACTTCGGGATGGCTTATGTGTTTCCACCCTTCCCGCTGCTTCCTCGATTGATTGCCAAAATCAAACAGGAGAGAGCATCAGTGATTCTAATAGCGCCTGCATGGCCACGCAGGACTTGGTATGCAGATCTAGTGGACATGTCATCCTGTCCGCCTTGGTCTCTACCTCTAAGACAGGACCTTCTGATACAGGGTCCATTCAAACATCAAAATCTAACTTCTCTGAAGCTGACTGCTTGGAAATTGAACGCTTGATTTTATCAAAACGTGGTTTTTCTGAGTCGGTTATTGATACCCTGATACAGGCTAGGAAGCCTGTTACCAGAAGGATTTACCATAAGATATGGCGTAAATACCTATACTGGTGCGAATCCAAAGGTTACTCCTGGAATAAGGTTAGGATTCCTAGGATATTGTCCTTTCTACAAGAAGGTTTAGAAAAGGGTTTATCGGCTAGCTCATTAAAGGGACAGATCTCAGCTCTGTCCATCTTGTTACACAGGCGTCTGTCAGAAAATCCAGACGTCCAGGCTTTTTGTCAGGCTTTAGCTAGGATCAAGCCTGTGTTTAAAGCTGTTGCTCCGCCATGGAGTTTAAACTTAGTTCTTAACGTTTTACAGGGTGTTCCGTTTGAACCCCTTCATTCCATTGATATAAAATTGTTATCTTGGAAAGTTCTGTTTTTAATGGCTATTTCCTCGGCTCGAAGAGTCTCTGAGTTATCAGCCTTACATTGTGATTCTCCTTATCTGATTTTTCACTCAGACAAGGTAGTTCTGCGTACTAAACCTGGGTTCTTACCTAAGGTAGTCACTAACAGGAATATCAATCAAGAGATTGTTGTTCCATCCTTGTGTCCAAATCCTTCTTCAAAGAAGGAACGTCTTCTACACAATCTGGATGTAGTTCGTGCCCTCAAGTTCTACTTGCAGGCAACTAAGGATTTTCGACAAACGTCTTCCCTGTTTGTCGTGTACTCTGGTCAGAGGAGAGGTCATAAGGCTTCGGCTACCTCTCTCTCCTTCTGGCTTCGTAGCATAATTCGTTTAGCCTATGAGACTGCTGGACAGCAGCCTCCTGAAAGAATTACAGCTCATTCTACTAGAGCTGTGGCTTCCACTTGGGCCTTTAAGAATGAGGCCTCTGTTGAACAGATTTGCAAGGCTGCAACTTGGTCTTCGCTTCATACTTTTTCCAAATTTTACAAATTTGACACTTTTGCTTCTTCGGAGGCTATTTTTGGGAGAAAGGTTCTTCAGGCAGTGGTTCCTTCTGTATAATGAGCCTGCCTATCCCTCCCGTCATCCGTGTACTTTTGCTTTGGTATTGGTATCCCAGAAGTAATGATGACCCGTGGACTGATCACACATAACAGAAGAAAACATAATTTATGCTTACCTGATAAATTCCTTTCTTCTGTTGTGTGATCAGTCCACGGCCCGCCCTGTTTTAAGGCAGGTAAATATCTTTTAAATTATACTCCAGTCACCACTTCACCCTTGGTTTCTCCTTGCTCGTTGATTCTTGGTCGAATGACTGGGAGTGACGTAGAGGGGAGGAGCTATATGCAGCTCTGCTGGGTGAATCCTCTTGCATTTCCTGTTGGGGAGGAGTTATATCCCAGAAGTAATGATGACCCGTGGACTGATCACACAACAGAAGAAAGGAATTTATCAGGTAAGCATAAATTATGTTTTTTAGTATAAGCTCATACTGTTTAATATCCCTTTTAATGAAACCAGTTTGGCCTTCCTGTACAAGGATATGCATAACCTTTGAAAGTCTAATAGCTAGGATTTTTGTAAATATTTTGTAATTGTTGTTCAACAACTAAATTGGCTTATAAAATTCCTATAATGTGGGATTCCTACCTGGCTTAGCAATTTAGCTAATGTTACCTTCTACAAATCTGTCTGACATGGTTACCTTTCCTGTAAAGAGCCCGTTAAAGAGGGCAGTTAACTTGCCTACTATGTAATGTTTCACAGTTGTATAAATCTCCCCTGGTAACCCATCAGGTCCCATCTTTTTCCTCCTGTGGCACTTCAGTAATCACTTGTCTAACTTCCTCAATCAGAATCGGTTCATAAAACTTTGCTATCTCAACCTCACCAAGTCATGGATGGGGTAAGCCGGACCAAAATTGTTCTTTAAATACTGGATCCACATCTATAGATTTATAAAATGTACTATAATAATCAACAAATGCTAATTGGATTTCTGAATCAGCAGAAAGTAAGGAATCACCCACCCGAATGGCAGAGATTAAGTTGAATGGCCTATCAAGTTTTGTCAAAGCTGCTAAATATTTCCCAGTTTTGCTACCAAACAAACAAGAGGGCATCTTAAATATTTATTATATGTGTTCTGAAACTGCCACAACAGTAGGTCTGATGTTATTTTGTATCTTTTTCAATCCTATAGTATATGTGGCGATAGCACAAATTCCACCTTATAAAGATTAGCAAAATGTCTCACTAATCATAGCCAGGGTACAATGTGGAGTGTAAATGAATGTATAAAAAAACTGTTTCAGTTTCAATAACGATATTCAATCATGCAAACCAGTGTTCATCTGAGACGCTAAAGCATAAATACAGCAACTCAAAGTGAATCACAACTACTTGCTGGTATATATAAATAAGTAGGTCTGTGTTTTTCAAAATTCACATGACATGGGTAGTTAGGGATCACCTTCTAATAAACTTGCACCCTATCTTATTTCAAAGTAATAAACTTCACCGTCTCCCATCGGATAACCCTGTTCTCCGCCAACTCCGTCTTACTCCTAGTCTTCAGCCCCGCTATGGGACATCATCAACATGTGATGCTGAGCCGCACAACTGGTGGTCAGAATAGGATATGAAAAACTGAATCTAATGCTGGTACAGCTGTGAGCAGCTGAAACGCGTAAGACTTTTCTGATGCTACTTCTATCATGTTGTGGATTTTGGCTTATTGTTGTTGCTTTTAATGAAGAGAAATAAAGGAACTTTGTTTAACTGATTATTCCTGGTAAATAATTTTCTATGTGGTGATAACTCCTATTAACACTGCTTCAGCTGTCTCCCAGAATAACATATGGATATCTAAATGTTGGACATTAAGATCCTGATCCTTCTGTCATTCTTCTTTCAAAAAACTAATAATGCGGGCACAATTATATAGATAATCTCTATCTGTTAAATTTATGTGTTGTTACATTCATGTTCAAAGTAATGGAGTATAGGTGAGTGGTCAGATAGTGTTCCTTCAAATATGTGTGCAGCGTGTACTCTGGAAATCACTGGGGCCAATATCGGGAAATGGTCAATGTGAGATAAGGTGTGTCTGGAAACAGAGAGACAAGTGTAAACTTTCACTTCTCCAGATTTCTTTGAATTGCAAAGTGTTCATAAGTTTTTAGCCAATATGCAGGAATCCCTTTTAGCCATAGCCATAAATTTAGCTCTTTTGCCCCTGTTACAGAGGAAGAAGTTTCTGCCCTTATACTGTCCTCTCCCCTCACAGCTACTCCCCTCTGTCTCATCTACCCTTACCCCTATACTCACAAACATATTCAACCTCTCTCTCATCACTGGTATTTTCCCTCATTTCTAAAATATGCACTGGTCACACCTATCCTCAAAAAAACCTTCTCTCGATCCAATCTCCCCATACAACTACCGCCCTATTTCTCTACTCCCTCTTGCCTCAAAGCTTCTTGAAAAGCTAATGTATGCACGTCTATCCCATTTCCTTACATTAAACTCCCTCCTTGACCCATTGCAATCGGGATTTCGCCCCCATCACTCCACAAAGACAGCAATTGTTAAGGTTACCAACGACATACTTATGGCAAAATCCGAAGGCCACTTCTCTCTGATTATCCTCCTTGATCTGTCTGCAGCCTTTGATACTGCTGACCACCCTGTTTTGCTCCAAACCTTTGGCATTTGTGACACAGCTCTCTCGTGGTTCTCTTCCTATCAGTCTTACCGTACCTTTAGTGTAGTTTTCTCGGGGGCATCATCTGCCCAGTTACCACTTTCTTTTAGGGTACCCCAAGGCTCTGTCCTCGGTCCCCTTCTCTTCTCAATCTACACGTCATTGTTGAGTTCCTTAATAAAGTCCTACGGGTTTCAATATCATTTGTATGCTGATGACACCAAAATCTACCTCTCTGCACCATACCTATCTCCTTCCTTGCTAACCTGTGTCACTAACTGTCTTTCTCATATCTCATCTTAGATGTCCTCTCACTACCTTAAGCAAAATCTCTCCAAAACTGAGCTCCATATTTTCTCCCCTTCCAAAATCTCCACCCCCCTAATTTCTCTATAGCTGTCTAACTGCATCATTACCCATACCTCACATCCCTGATGTCTTGGGGTCACACTTGACTTGATCTTTCTTTCACTCCTCACATTCATTCTTCCATCTTTTTAAAAACATCTCTAAAATTAGACGTTTCCTTACACAAGAGACAACTAAGATTTTAATCCACTCTCTCATGCTTTCCTGCCTCAACTACTGTAACTCCATCCTCCCTGGTCTCCATAGCTGCCGCCTAGCTCCTTTACAATCCATAATGAATGCCTCTGCCAGGCTCATCTTCCTTACACGTCACTCTTCTTCATCTGCTGGACCTCTCTGCCAATCCCTTAATTGGCTTCCTCTTGCCTCCATGATTAAACACAAAATTATCACTCTGGCATACAAAGCCCCTCAACTGCACTGCCCCCCCCCCACACACATCTCAGACCTTGTCTCCAGATACTTTCCCTCCCGTCCCCTTCGCTCTGCTCATGATCTCCTACTCTCCTCTCTTGTTACCTCCTCACCCGTTTACAAGACTTCTCCAGACTGGCTCCCATCTTATGGAACTCTCTGCCTCGCTTCACAAGACTCTCCCAATTTTTTTGAAAGCTTCAAGCGCTCCCTAAAGACTCTACTATTCAGTGAAGCATACAACCTACACTAACCTTTCCTAACTCCATTGCTATCCCCTCAAACTCCTTAGCATGTGCCCAGCTGTTTGTAGATCACCTTCATAAGAGCTGACTGCAACAGTGCAACTCTCGGCATGGCCCTTTACCAACTTTATCCCTACAAATGTTATCTTGTATACCGCTTTATGTTTATAGCGCTGCGGAATCTGTTGGTGCTCTACAAATACATGATGATGATAACAATAGTGAATCCTATCATTTTTTTGAAACACTAGGATTTACCAGTGCAACAAATAAAGGGGACTTTCAGTCATGAAGTATAAAATACTTCATGCTGAAAGTTCCTTTATTTGTCTGCAGCATATGCGGTGCTGAGCACCTCAGCCCTCCCACGGCAGAACGCTATTTTTTTCAATGAGATGATGTTTCCACCTCTTAGCCAATAGCATGCTACCTATCCGGGATAATGCCAGCTGGGGTGCATGGCTATTGGCAAAGATCACCTCACTGGAAAATTAGCGTTCTGCCGTGGGAGGCCTGAGGTGCTCAGCGCAGCATACGCTGCAGGCAAATAAAGGAACTATTTTATACTTCATGACTGAAAGTCCCCTTTATTTGTTGCACTGGTAAATCCTAGCGTTTCAAAAACTATAGGATTTACCATCACTTTAATGTCAATTGGAGAAGTCTGCAGTGACTTCTGAACCTATCTATATAGGAGTTTGTTGTTTTATATTAAATCACCTACAATCACAATAGGAAAGTCAGCATACTGTACATCAATAATTTACATTGTAGATTGGGCCAAAATTGATTTAAAGATTTATATATAACTTATCTTGAGTACAACAGAACAAAGGAAAATATACACTTGTAGCACTCCTAGGTCACACAATGGTAAAGTCAAAATCACTATCACTAGCTATTCTCTGAGGAATAGATAAGTAGAAGACTGAATAAACTACTTAAAATATAACTTTTATTGGGTTTAAAAATAAAACTTAGAAACACTCTTAGGTACCGACTGTAGTGTGTGTGTGTGTGTATATATATATATATTTATTTATTTGTGGTAGTAATGCTTATTGTATATAGAAACACAGATCCATATCAATGTACATATATTAGTTAGTAAGTTAGAATGACTTCATCCAAGGTTAGATAATGTAATGGATGATTTTATTAATGTGTGTAGGGCAGATTAGGGGCACTATTTTCAATAAATCGAATTATTGATTGTAGCAACTCAAGTGACACTCTAAATAGTGTTTAAATATAAGTATCTTATCCTGGATATATGTGATCCCGGTGTTGAAAAACTATTAAGAACAGGTAGTTCATGTGAGTTAAGTCCGTCAACGGTGGTAAATGGTTAACACTGTAACAAATTGCAGGATAATATTCCTGAGTAAAATAAAAGCGAGTGGCTAGGTATAGAGTATGCAGAGTTAAATATTAGTTACTCGGTTAGTTATTGATATATTACTATATTCACATACAGATGGGTGGTTGTACCTCTTAATCAATAAACAGATATTCCGCAAAATTGCGGTTCCGTTGGTATGCAAGATTTGTAAATGTATGTAGAATACTGATTACTCAAAGAATGCAAGTCAAGATTGTATAGAAAGAAATGTATAGCTTGCAACACTACTGAGTGACACAGTTTAGTTGTGGTAATCGGTTGTTAATACACAATGTAGCAGCAGTCCTTATCTTGTTCAGCTTGTATTTATGTTTGTTAATACACCTGTGATACATAGAAGTACACGGTATTGGATGTGTATAATATGCGTGTATAGTAACTGAAGTTATAAAGGTTATAGGGGCATATTATACACATCCAATACTGTGTACTTATATGTATCACGGATGTATTAACAAACATAAATACAAGAACAAGATAAGGACTGCTGCTACATTGTGTATTAACAACCGATTACCACAACTAAACTGTGTCACTCAGTAGTGTTGCAAGCTATACATTTCTTTCTATACAATCTTGACTTGCATTCTTTGAGTAATCAGTATTCTACATACATTTACAAATCTTGCATACCAACGGAACCACAATTTTGCAGAATATCTGTTTATTGATTAAGAGGTACAACCACCCATCTGTATGTGAATATAGTAATATATCAATAACTAACCGAGTAACTACTATTTAACTCTGCATACTCTATACCTAGCCACTCGCTTTTATTTTACTCTGGAATATTATCCTGCAATTTGTTACAGTGTTAACCATTTACCACCGTTGACTAAAGGGACAGTTCACCCCAAAACTTTCTCCCCTTTAAATTATTCCCAATGATCCTTTATACCTGCTAGAGTGTATTAAATTGGTTGCAAGTAGCTCCTTTACTCATATTTCAGCATTTGAAATAGCTGATTTAGCTTGTGGTTTCCCAACCTATACTGAAAGTTTTGATACTGGCGTATACGCTATTGACAAGCCTAAGTAAACACAGCCAGCAGAAGAGATTACACCCTCAGTGGGGGTCATGATAGTTAAGTAATAAAATTATAATTTTCCATTGTTCTCTCTATGTATTGAGTTGGTGTTTCAGACAAATATAAGATAAGGCAGCAAGTCTGTGTACATAAAAGTGATAACATAATGAGATCTGATATTAGCTGAAGCTCAACCCATTGTAAAAGGCTGTGGTTTCAAAGCACAAAACCAGCTACTTCAGATACACAAATAAACCCAAAAATGCAATTTCTCAAATATTTTATACTCTGCAGTTGGTATAACAAGTCATTTAAAATACATTTATGGAAAAACAATTTTACAGTGTACTGTCCCTTTAAAGGGACAGTCAACACTAGAATTTTTGTTGTTTAAAAAGATAGATAATCCCTTTATTACCCATTCCCCAGTTTTGCATAACCAACACTGTTATATTAATACACTTTTTACTTCTGTGACTAACTTGTATCTAAGCATCTTCTAAACGCCCCTAATCACATGACTTTTAGTTATTATCTATTGACTTGCATTTTAGCCAATTAGAGCAGTGTCTGCCACTAGCCACGGGCGTGATCACAATGTTATCTATATGGCCTACATGAGCTAGCTCTCCCCTGTTGTGAAAAGCAAATAAAAAAGAGGCGGCCTTCAAGGGCTTAGAAATTATCATATGAGCCTTCCTATGTTTAGCTTGCAACTAGAATACCAAGAGAACAAAGCAAAATTTTTGATACAAGTAAATTGGAA
Organism: Bombina bombina; assembly: GCF_027579735.1. Lineage (NCBI taxonomy): Eukaryota > Metazoa > Chordata > Amphibia > Anura > Bombinatoridae > Bombina > Bombina bombina. Next base: position 190,017,171 of record NC_069505.1, on the reverse strand, counting down.
AGTTGTTTAAAATTACATGCCCTATTTGAAAAATGAAAGGTTTTTTTTTTTTTTTTTGACTTGACTGTCCCTTTAACTCGCGTGAACTACCTGTTCTTAATAGTTTTTCAACACCGGGATCACATATATCCAGGATAAGATACTTATATTTAAACACTATTTAGAGTGTCACTTGAGTTGCTACAATCAATAATTCGATTTATTGACAATAGTGCCCATAATCTGCCCTACACACATTAATATCGTCATCCATTACATTATCTAACCTTGGATGAAGTCATTCTAACTTATTAACATATGTACATTGATATGGATCAGTGTTTCTATATACAATAAGCATTACTACCACAAATATATACAATTTATTAAGAAATAAACAAACATTAAATCAAATACTCCAATACAATATAGGTTAATTCACCATGGTAATGAGTAAACCTAAAAAACTAGGGAGATAATGGCCATAAGTAATATACCGGTATATATGGATTATATAACATAAACTCAGCACTGAGAATCTAAGCAGAAAAAATGTTATAAGCACAAATAACTGCACATTGTGATCACAGATAACCAGTTAGTATGCAACCTAGACAAGAGTCCAGCTTAAATGGCAAAGCAGTAACATATATTAGTGCAAAGTCTCTAGGTTTAGAGAAATATCAGCAAAGTAATAAGCGGATGTCTTTGCAAGTAGAAAGTTATATGATCCAAAGCACAGCCAGCCAAAGATATTATTGAGCACAGTCAATAGTGATATATAACAGGAGCTTATGTAGAATAGTCCATAAGTCGAGGTAGCAAGTGTGAAAGCATTGCATGTGAGTAAAGCATATACAAGCCTGTAATAGAAATAGGGAAATCCAGCACAGCGTCTCTTGTATGAACAGAGCAAAAACAGATGAGACAGGGTATTTCAAGGCTGAACAGCCTACAGCTCACCACACCACAATATAGATAATTCTCTCCAGGGTATGCGGTTAGAGCTGCCCCTCCGTCTCCGGAAATTGCCGCTATGCGATCCACTCCAAACTTGTGCCCCGACAGGCAGGCCAAAATCATCCGAAGTTAGCGTCCCACGCCTCCAAACTTCACAGAAGTGTGCTCTTCACGCTACGCGCGTTTCACCCTCATACAGCATTGGGCTTTCTCAAGCGTCATAATCATCATAGCACGTATGCTGCTTTTTATAGGCTTATCGATTTTTTTTTTAATTTTTACTCAGGTGAAATATACTAAAAACGGATTACTCAATGTACAAACAAACTATAACAAATCTCTTAATCATTATACCTACACTATATTAAATAGACTTATTTAAATCTGGCAAACTTAAATACAGAGTGGAAGTCCGATACCAATGCATTCACCATACATAGTATTATATCATTATGATAAATATTTTTGGCATATTCTATAGTGGTCACAAACTACCAAAAAGAGCTAAAAGCCCCCTCATATTGCATAATCAGGAATCAAAACCACAATATGCATAATGTTGTAAACATTATATTTTTTCTCTATTTGCATGTACATTATTAATTTTATCTTATCCAATGAACAGGGACTGAGAATCTTTTCACTCTCAATTGAGGAAAGGAGCATAATTTATTTCCTCGTTTAGACCATTGGGTTTTAGAGAATTCATGTTGTATATCCGTTTACACTCTGCTTTAAGTTGATAACTGATCCATATCTCCTCCTCTATCCTTTAAGTCAATTAATTCTAAATCCATCCATTTGAGGTCTGTATCTAAACTATTATGATGTTCTTGAAAATGTCGTGCAACTCCACTAGTTTTTATATTTTCATTTAGGATGTCTCTCCTATGCTCTTTAATCCTCTCATGTAGTTCCCTATAGGTTTTTCCTATGTAAAATTTTGGACACGTACATGTAACCAAGTATACCACTCCTATGCTTTTACATGTTATATGTCCCTTCACTCTAAAGGCTCGTCCTTCCAGATTTACAATCTTATTTCCTTTTATCATGAATTTACATATAATACATTTTCTGCAAATAAAGGACCCATTTTCTTAATTCTTTTTTGCTAACCAATTTTCTGTTTTGTTTATATTAACGAAATGGCTCGCTACCAGTTTATCCTTTAATGAGGGTGCCTTTCTTGCAGTTAATGAAGGAAAATCCCCCACAATTTGTTTAATTTCTGGGTCAAGAGTTAATAAACTCCAATTTCTTTTAAGAATAGCTCTTAGGTCCTGCCATCTATCATTATAGACTGAAGTATATCTTACAATGGATGGTTTACACTCCTTATCACTGTATAATAAAGTTTCCCTATTTGTCATCTTAGCTCTCTGGTAACCCTCCTTAATACATTTTTAGGGTACCCCCTCTCTACAAATCTATTGGTCTGGTCAGCTGCTTGGAATTTAAAACCTTCCTCTGTGGAGCAGATTCTACGATGCCTAAGAAACTGCCCCACAGGTATAGATTCTATCTGCATTTTTGGATGATGACTACTTGCCAACAATAATGTGTTGGCAGATGTAGGTTTTCTGTATGATTCAGTGATTAAAATATCTTTTTTGATAATTTTTAGATCAAGAAAAGTTAACTCACTTACACTATACTCATATGTAAATTTTAGATTAAAGGAGTTATTATTCAGACTTAAAATGATTTTAAGTCTTCTACAGTACCATTCCACAGGAGTAAGACGTCATCTATATAATGTGTCCAAAGATCAATCATTGGTTCAAATTGTATTGGAACATCAATTATAGTCTCTGTTTCCCACATGCCTAAATAAGTCATTAATTCATTTAATGCATCTTTTTCTATCTTTGTCAAATTATTTTTTGGAATCCAATCAATATTAAGGTTTTTTTATGTCTTTTTCGACCATTTTAACAAAATTAGACACATTAGACACCATAGACAATGCTGGCATGTAATTTGATTTCAGTGTAAATACAACTACTATTTTGGTCTCTATAGATGTAGAAGCTTTATATTCGTGTATCCCCCATGAAAAAGGTATAGAAGCTTGTAAATACTATTTGACACAGAGAGGGAAAAACTATGAAAAACATACTGATTTTGTAGTCAAATTGCTTGGCTTTATGTTAGATCATAATTACTTTCTCTTTGATAAAAAGTATTACAGACAGTTAATAGGTACAGCTATGGGGGCATGCTGCGCCCCAACATATGCCTGTCTTTATTTAGGCATGTGGGAAGCAGAGACTATAATTGATGTTCCAATACAATTTGAACCAATGATTGATCTTTGGACACGTTATATAGATGACGTCTTACTCCTGTGGAATGGTACTGTAGAAGACTTAAAATCATTTATGCTAAGTCTGAATAATAACTCCTTTAATCTAAAATTGACATATGAGTATAGTGTGAGTTAACTTTTCTTGATCTAAAAATTATCAAAAAAGATAATATTTTAATCACTGAATCATACAGAAAACCTACATCTGCCAACACATTATTGTTGGCAAGTAGTCATCATCCAAAAATGCAGATAGAATCTATACCTGGGGGGGGCAGTTTCTTAGGCATCGTAGAAACTGCTCCACAGAGGAAGGTTTTAAATTCCAAGCAGCTGACCAGACCAATAGATTTGTAGCGAGGGGGTACCCTAAAAAATGTATTAAGGAGGGTTACCAGAGAGCTAAGATGACAAATAGGGAAACTTTATTATACAGTGATAAGGAGTGTAAACCATCCATTGTAATATATACTTCAGTCTATAATGATAGATGGCAGGACCTAAGAGCTATTCTTAAAAGAAATTGGAATTTATTAACTCTTGACCCAGAAATTAAACAAATTGTGGGGGATTTTCCTTCATTAACTGCAAGAAAGGCACCCTCATTAAAGGATAAACTGGTAGCGAGCCATTTCGTTAATATAAACAAAACAGAAAATTGGTTAGCAAAAAAGAATTAAGAAAATGGGTCCTTTATTTGCAGAAAATGTATTATATGTAAATTCATGATAAAAGGAAATAAGATTGTAAATCTGGAAGGACGAGCCTTTAGAGTGAAGGGACATATAACATGTAAAAGCATAGGAGTGGTATATTTTGGTTACATGTACGTGTCCAAAATTTTACATAGGAAAAACCTATAGGGAACTACATGAGAGGATTAAAGAGCATAGGAGAGACATCCTAAATGAAAATATAAAAACTAGTGGAGTTGCACGACATTTTCAAGAACAACATAATAGTTTAGATACAGACCTCAAATGGATGGGTTTAGAATTAATTGACTTAAAGGATAGAGGAGGAGATATGGATCAGTTATCAACTTAAAGCAGAGTGTAAATGGATATACAACATGAATTCTCTAAAACCCAATGGTCTAAACGAGGAAATAAATTATGCTCCTTTCCTCAATTGAGAGTGAAAAGATTCTCAGTCCCTGTTCATTGGATAAGATAAAATTAATAATGTACATGCAAATAGAGAAAAAATATAATGTTTAAAACATTATGCATATTATGGTTTTGATTCCTGATTATGCAATATGAGGGGGCTTTTAGCTCTTTTTGGTAGTTTGTGACCACTATAGAATATGCCAAAAATATTTATCATAATGATATAATACTATGTATGGTGAATGCATTGGTATCGGACTTCCACTCTGTATTTAAGTTTGCCAGATTTAAATAAGTCTATTTAATATAGTGTAGGTATAATGATTATGAGATTTGTTATAGTTTGTTTGTACATTGAGTAATCCGATTTTAGTATATTTCACCTGAGTAAAAATAAAAAATTCGATAAGCCTATAAAAAGCAGCATACGTGCTATGATGATTATGACGCTTGAGAAAGCCCAATGCTGAATGAGGGTGAAACGCGCGTAGCGTGAAGAGCACACTTCTGTGAAGTTTGGAGGCGTGGGACGCTAACTTCGGATGATTTTGGCCTGCCTGTCGGGGCACAAGTTTGGAGTGGATCGCATAGCGGCAATTTCCGGAGACGGAGGGGCAGCTCTAACCGCATACCCTGGAGAGGATTATCTATATTGCGGTGTGGTGAGCTGTAGGCTGTTCAGCCTTGAAATACCCGGTCTCATCTGTTTTTGCTCTGTTCATACAAGAGAAGCTGTGCTGGATTTCCCTATTTCTATTACAGGCTTGTATATGCTTTACTCACATGCAATGCTTTCACACTTGCTACCTCGACTTATGGACTATTCTACATAAGCTCCTGTTATAGATCACTATTGACTGTGCTCACTAATATCTTTGGCTGGCTGTGCTTTGGATCATATAACTTTCTACTTGCAAAGACATCCGCTTATTACTTTGCTGATATTTCTCTAAACCTAGAGACTTTGCACTAATATATGTTACTGCTTTGCCATTTAAGCTGGACTCTTGTCTAGGTTGCATACTAACTGGTTATCTGTGATCACAATGTGCAGTTATTTGTGCTTATAACATTTTTTCTGCTTAGATTCTCAGTGCTGAGTTTATGTTATATAATCCATATATACCGGTATATTACTTATGGCCATTATCTCCCTAGTTTTTTAGGATTACTCATTACCATGGTGAATTAACCTATATTGTATTGGAGTATTTGATTTAATGTTTGTTTATTTCTTAATAAATTGTATTTCTTTGATTCAGATCCAGTGGCTCATTGTGGCTTTTTTACACAGCATTTCAACTATTTACTAGAGTGTATTAATAGTTTGGTGCTGGATTAACCCACCTTTATTATTCCTTATATATATAATACTATTTTTGTGGGTTCCGTGCACTGGTTTACCTGCCTGTATACTAATGTGTCAGGTAATCCATCACTATACACTTAATATCCTCTTATGAGCGGGTACTTCTATATTATATATATATATATACTAATAAATGTTTTTGGATAAGTTATCTGAAGACCAGTGAGTGCTTTTTTCAATTTTGCTGATTTTTAAACCCAATAAAAGTTATATTTTAAGTAGTTTATTCAGTTTTGTCTTCTACTTATCTATTCCTCAGAGAATAGCTAGTGATAGTGATTTTGACTTTACCATTGTGTGACCTAGGAGTGCTACTAGTGTATCTTTTCCTTTGTTCTGATGTACTCAAGTTAGTTATACACAGCACCCACACCCTGCCAAATCTAGTGGCGAGATATTGGGTATTTAGGTCTACCTTATCCAAGTAGTGCCATTGGTATTCCTTAACTACAATAACTTATCTTGTTTTGATTTGCACAATATTCTACAGATGAATGCTTTTATTTAGCAAGCGGGCGCTCACAGTGAAACTACAGACTGGGAGAGACATTACTCAAGGTTCAGGGGAACAGCTGGTTAAATCCAGAGAATTAGTCCAAATTCCTTTCACTGTCAGAGCCAGGCTGGGTGAAGCTGAACTTTTAGCAAGGGTTTGGTTGAAAGCTGTTTTACAAGTCAACTGTTATACAGTACCTAGGGCCTTCAGTCATGACTTTGTACTATGCTGGAAGTTGAAGCAGGTTTTCAACCTCTTTTGTTTTTTTGTTAGAGGCAATTTTGAGTCTTGATAATATAAGGGACAGTCTAATCAAAATTAAACTTTCATGATTCAGATAGAGCAGCAATTTTTAACAACTTTCTAATTTACTCCTATTGTCACATTTTCTTCTTTCTCTGTCTAGTTGAAAAAGCAAGAATGTAAGCTTAGGAGCCGGCCAATTTTTGGTTCAGAACCTGGGTAGCGCTTGCTGATTTGTGTCTAAATGTAGCCAAGGGTGAGGAACCAAAAATGGGCCGGCTTCTAAGCTTACATTCTTGCTTTTTCAAATAAAGATAACAAGAGAATGAGGAAAAATTAATAATAGGAGTAAATCAGAAAGTTGGTTAAAAATTGCTGCTCTATCTGAATCATGAAAATTTAATTTTGACTAGACTGTCCCTTTAACACCACTATGTCTTGCAGGACAGTAGTTGCAGTCTGTGTGGACTTTAGAAAGTAGTGCAGTATTTTACTTGGGCACAGTGAGTAATTTAGAAATATGAAGTGACTCTTTTTTTAAGTTGTGTTCCTCTCACCCAGTGTGGTGTCAGACTGGGACTCTGTGTTTCTATTGCATCTTGTTTAGATCATTGACTTACTTGAATCTCCTGCTACTTTTCAGTGCCCCTTTTCTTTGTGTGTTTGTAGCGGTGGGGGGGGGGGGGAATGTTTGTTTTTCTACAGACCTGTGGTTCTTCCTCTCAGTTCCTTTCTGGTCTGGAAAACCTTGACTTCTTTTGTACTGAGGATTGGCATTTTAGCCGTTATGGATTTTTTTGTAACTAGATGCGTCTTCTCTGAGTAAAGACTGATACGATGTTGAAACACCTACTGTAGTTGTTGCATTGTTATTTCACTCTGTTTAGAACTAGATTGTTTCCATATACAAGGTATAGCCAAGCAATTCTGTCTTTAGTTTCAGCTCTCCTTGCTGTATCTTGTACCTGATGGAATCCGGAGTCTCTCTACGTCTGTTCTTTCAGGCTCTGGTTCATACACTGGTTTGGTAATATCTTTAGAGCACCATTTATTTTTCCTACGGGGAGTGTTTCTATGAGTATCATTTAAGCTGAAGTGTGTCTGGGACACTTTTTACCTCTGTGATTAGCTTGTATCAAAGTCTCTGAAGACTGCCCCCTTATTTCATTTCTTTTGACAGACTTGCATTTTATCCAATCAGTACTGATACCTAGGTAACTCCACATGCGTGAGCACAATGTTATCTATATGACCACATGAACTAAAGCCCTCTAGTGGTGAAAACTGTCAATGCATTCAGATAAGAGGCAGTCTTTGAGGTCTAAGAAATTAGCATATGAACCTCTTAGGTTTAGCTTTCAACTAAGAATACCAAGAGAACAAAGCAAAATTGGTGATAAAAGTAAATTAGAAAGTTGTTTAAAATTACATGCCCTCTCTGAATCATGGGAGTTTATTGTGGACTAGACTGTCCCTTTTAATGATATTAAACAGTAATTTCTCTACCTTGACCTATATCCTAGACCTTGGCACTACTTAAAGGGCCAGTAAACCTAGAAAATAATGTTATATAATTCTGCACATAGTGCAGAATTATATAACATATTAGTGCTAGCTTTATGCAACATAATATTAAGGTTACATTTTTATTAAAAAAGAGGGTTTTTCAGACCCGCCCTCTGTGATCTACTGAGCAGGTCTGTATTTTTTTCACTGAGCGCATCTGGGCAGCTGTCTAGCCACAGCCCGGCCCGATCGCGCCAATGTAGCTCGCTCCTGCTCTGTCCGACAGCAGGAGCGAGCTACATTCAGTGTAATGGCACGATCAGGCCAGGCTGTGACTAGACAGCTGTCCAGATGCACTCTGTGAAAACAGACCTCCCGGTCAGTAGATTATAGGGCCGTTCTGAAAAACCCTCTTTTTTTTTAATAAAAATGTAACCGAAATATTATGTTGCATAAAGCTAGCACTAATATAATGTTATATAATTCTGCACTATGTGCAGAATTATATAACATTATTTTCTAGGTTTACTGGCCCTTTAAGTTTTTTTAGAACTACATTTCCCATGATGCTTAGGTACTCAAGTACAGTTGAGCATTATGTAAAGTGTAGTTCTGAAACATCTGGAGTGCCAAGGTTTGCAATAACTGTCCTAGACAATACTTAACAATTTTCCACCCTATGGTGGACAGTCCTAGGAATTTATTGATAAGAAGGTGTTGGTTTTCATTTCACGCCCCCTCTAGGGAGGGATATCTCACTAACTTGGTAAGTATTTGTCTAGGAAGGCGAAGATGATTATTGTCAGGATACCAGTCTATAACACTAACAGGGAAATGGCATTCAGATCATCACTTGATTAAATGTAAAAACAGAATGTTTGAGTGTCTTTTAATGTTTTCGTTTACAGTTCAAAGGCAAAGTGAATCTCCATGTGTTTGAAGACTGGTGTGGTGGATCATTGCAGCATTTGAAGAATAACTTGCATTTCCCGCTGTACCCTCATGTGAGTATTCTCCTAATACCAGTCTTACAGCTCCAGTTAAGATGACCTGTGCCTTACTGCATCATATCCTGCAGACTCGCACCACCGTCGCCAAGCTTGCTGTTTCACCCAAGTGGAAGAACTATGGGCTACGGCTGTTTGGGTACATCCATCCCTACAAGGATGGTGAGTATGCTGGGGATCTCTCCTGAACAGATATATAAAGTGTATTGTTTGTTTGCCTGTGGGACAAATATGTATGTGTGTGTGTGTGTATATATATATATATATATATATATGAGACAAAGGAGAGTTCAGGATGCAGTTAGTTGTTAGCTCGAGTCATAAAACAGATTGATAGTAAATGAGGCAGCCTGTGTGACGCTGTAAGCGCTTAGGAGAACAGAGATCGATTGTGGAAGGAGGGGTAATACTTGCTCTCACCAAATGTCCGCCTGTTGGTACCGCTACCGCCGCACCCAGGAAGACCGGTCAAGCTTCTTCCTCCACATCTTCTACGAACTTTGCTTCTGAGAACCAGGCTCAGACTTCAGCACACAGATTCAGGCTTCAACCACAAGACACGCAGGAGACGTCCGTGACGTGTATCAATCTGCTCCTCCAATCGAGAGGGTGCTCCATTGTAAGGAAAAGGGAACCAAAAAAGGCTGAGAAAACCGCCTTGCTTTCCACTGCTTTGCTTAATTGACAGGCTTACTCTTAAAGGGAAATTCATTTGTAGAAATAAAGGAGCGAGTAGCCAAACGTCATAAAATTAAAAGTTCCAAATTTTAATGGTCAAATCTTAAAAGCATTAACAGGATTCAATAGAACGGTCTGACATGTTTCGGCCAGTGGCCTTAATCTTAGACTGTCTAAGATTAAGGCCACTGGCCGAAACATGTCAGACCGTTCTATTGAATCCTGTTAATGCTTTTAAGATTTGACCATTAAAATTTGGAACTTTTAATTTTATGACGTTTGGCTACTCACTTATATATATATATATATATATATATATATAACAAAAAACCTTAAAGGGCCATTAAAGTGTTAATATTGCAATCTCTAATCCGTTGGTGCATGTCATTTTAACACTAGCACCACTATAATCCTTTGTGTTTTTAAAGCACATACTTAGTCATGTTTGAGATCTGCAGAACGCTGCTGGTCCTGAGCAGAAACTGTTGCTACTTAGGTTAGATCAGCGGCATTCTACACTTGGTACCAGCAGTGCTTTGCGATGGTTAAACACAAAGCATTACAGGGTCATTAGTGTTAATTACATGCTCTTACAGATTAGTTCATGCATTTTAACTCTATAATGGCCCTTTTAAACAGCAGTTTGATTTGTCTCCTACGCTTTACATGTTGCAGTTATTACAACAAACCCTTTTGTGACACAAATCATGTAAAGGTAACCTGCTGACCCCACCCCATCAGTGTGAAACAGAATACTCAAATCCCAAACACCTGTACACAACATTTTAATCAATAACTTGGTGTAAGAGGACAGGGCCCAGGTTTGGGGTTGAGGTTGTTCAGTAGTTGGCTGAACAAATTGTGGTTATATTAGGTATTGAGATTGGTCAGTGTCGCGGTGCAGCAAGTGACCTGGGATTGGGAATAGTTAGTCCTGGGGGAGTGAGCAGAGTGATCTGAGGACTGGGAATGGCCAGTCTGGGTGAAGGTTGTGTTGCTTAGTGGAGGCAAGTTATGTGAGGATTGGGATTGCCCAGTCTGGGGAAGACTTGGTCAGAGTGATCTAGAGGTTAGATTGGTCAGGGGAGGCAAGTTTTGCCTGTCTCAATGTGTGTGTTTGTGGGGGATTGATCAGAGTGATTTGGGAATGAGTTGGTTGGAGGAGGCAAGTGATCTGGGGATTGGTCTGTCTCAGGGGGATTGGTCATAGTGATCTCAAGGTTGTGTTTGAGGAGGCAAATGATCAGGCAGACACACACACACACTGTGATCTGGGGGTTGGGTTAGTTGGGGGGTCAAAGTGATCTAGAGTTTTGGTTGGTCAGAAGGTCAGAAGAACTTTTGAAGTTGGGCTGGTCGGGAGAGGCAAATGATCTGGAGATTGTGAACGGCCTTTTTTTTGGGGGGGGGGGTAGGGGGTTGATCGATGGGTTAGTGATCTAGTGGTTGGGTTGGCCAGGTTCAGAGTGAACTGGAGCTTGGGTTGGTCGGAGGTCAGAGGGATCTGGGGGTTAGGGGGTTGGTCTGGGGGGGGTCAGTGGCCTGAGGGTTGGGGGGAGGAAAGTGATCTGGTGGAGGTTGGGTTGATTGGGGAGGAAAGTGATCTTGGAGGGGGTTGGGTTGGTCAGGATGCAAGTGATCTGGGGAGGTGGTTTGTGCGGCTCTAGGTGTCTGTAAGAGACAAGCACCTAGATTACAAGTTTTGCGCTAAATAGGGTGCGAAAATAACGCCCAAAAAGTTGTTATTTCACTCTCCATTACGAGTTGCTGAAAAGCCTCCTTGTGCGTGCGATATGGTGGCGATAAACGCCATACCACATAAAATCCAAGGGCTGCTTTGACGTGCTTGTGCACGCTTTCGCCCATAGATATCAATGGGGAGAGAGTGTTAGTTTTTTTTTCTAACACCTGAAGTGTGGAATGAAAAATCTCTGTAACGCAACCCCATTGATGTCTATGGGGGAAAAAAAGTTAAGTTTAAACCTAACACAAACCCCAAGTCTAAACACCCCTAATCCGCCGCTCCTGACATCGCCAACGCTAAAAGTTATTAACCCCTATTCCGCTGCTCCCTGACATCGCCAACACTATAATAAAGTTATTAACCCCTAAACCTCTGGCCTCCCACATAGCCACCACTAAATAAACCTATTAACCCCTAAACCGCCAGCCCCCCACTCTGCAAATCAATAAATTAAACACCCCCTAACTTAAAATTACAATATAACTATCTCAAAATAAATAAAAACTTACCTGTGAAATAAAAATAAACATAACTATTCTAATAAAATTAAAAAAACTAACACTACGAAAAAAAAAAAAAAAATATTACGCTTACAAAAAATAATGAATGAAATTATCAAAAATAAAAACAATTACACCTAATCTAATATAATCTAATAGCCCTATAAAAATAAAAAAGCCCCCGCCCCCCAAAAAAAACCCCTAACCTACAATAAACTACCAATGTAGGATATTGTCATAAGTTAAACAGCTCTTTTACCTGTAAAAAAATAAATAAAATACTAAGTCCCCGCAAAAGTAAAACCCACCACCCAGCCAACTCCCTATAATAAAAAACCTAACTAAGAAAAAAAACTAAGCTACCCATTGCCCCTAAAGGGGGATTTATATGGGCATTGCCCTTAAAATGGCATTCAGCCCAAAGCCCTTTTCTTCTGTTATGTGTGATCAGTCCACGGGTCATCATTACTTCTGGGATATAACTCCTCCCCAACAGGAAATGCAAGAGGATTCACCCAGCAGAGCTGCATATAGCTCCTCCCCTCTACGTCACTCCCAGTCATTCTCTTGCACCCAACAACTAGATAGGATGTGTGAGAGGACTATGGTGATTATACTTAGTTTTTATAACTTCAATCAAAAGTTTGTTATTTTACAATAGCACCGGAGCGTGTTATTGCCTCTCTGGCAGAGTTTGAAGAAGAATCTACCAGAGTTTTTACTATGATTTTAACCGGAGTAGTTAAGATCATATTGCTGTTTCTCGGCCATCTGAGGGAGGTAAAAGCTTCAGATCAGGGGACAGCGGGCAGATGAATCTGCATTGAGGTATGTAGCAGTTTTTATTTTCTGAATGGAATTGATGAGAAAATCCTGCCATACCGTTATATTGACATGTATGTATACTCTACACTTCAGTATTCTGGGGATGGTATTTCACCGGAATTACTCTGTTAAAAGTACATTAAACCTTTTAATAGGTATTTATTATGTTAAACGTTTTTGCTGGAATGTAGAATCGTTTGCATTTTCTGAGGTACTGAGTGAATAAATATTTGGGCATTATTTTTCCACTTGGCAGTTGCTTGTTTTGATTGTGACAGTTTCGTTTCTCTCTCACTGCTGTGTGTGAGGGGGAGGGGCCGTTTTTGGCGCTCTTTGCTACGCATCAAAAAATTCCAGTCAGTTACTCTTGTATTTCCTGCATAATCCGGTTCATCTCTAACAGAACTCAGGGGTCTTCAAACTTCTTTGGAGGGAGGTAGATTCTCTCAGCAGAGCTGTGAGACTTATATATTGACTGTGATTAAAAACGTTGCTCTGTAATTTTTATGTTTCAAATTTAATTATTGTTACTTTACTAATGGGAACAAACCTTTGCTAAAAGTTGTGTTGTTTTTAAGGATTGATGCTATAACTGTCTTTCAGTTCATTATTTCAACTGTCATTTAATCGTTTAGTGCTTCTTTGAGGCACAGTACGTTTTTGTTAAATAAGATTGTAACCAAGTTGCAAGTTTATTGCTAGTGTGTTAAACATGTCTGATTCAGAGGAAGATATCTGTGTCATTTGTTCCAATGCCAAGGTGGAGCCCAATAGAAATTTATGTACTAACTGTATTGATGCTACTTTAAATAAAAGCCAATCTGTACAAATTGAACAAATTTCACCAAACAGCGAGGGGAGAGTTATGCCGACTAACTCGCCTCACGTGTCAGTACCTGCATCTCCCGCCCGGGAGGTGCGTGATATTATGGCGCCTAGTACATCTGGGCGGCCATTACAGATAACATTACAAGATATGGCTACTGTTATGACTGAAGTTTTGGCTAAATTACCAGAACTAAGAGGCAAGCGTGATCACTCTGGGGTGAGAACAGAGTGCGCTGATAATACTAGGGCCATGTCTGATACTGCGTCACAGCTTGCAGAACATGAGGACGGAGAGCTTCATTCTGTGGGTGATGGTTCTGATCCAAACAGATTGGATTCAGATATTTCAAATTTTAAATTTAAATTGGAGAACCTCCGTGTATTACTAGGGGAGGTTTTAGCGGCTCTTAATGATTGTAACACTGTTGCAATACCAGAAAAATTGTGTAGGTTGGATAAATACTTTGCGGTACCGGCGAGTACTGACGTTTTTCCTATACCTAAGAGACTAACTGAAATTGTTACTAAGGAGTGGGATAGACCCGGTGTGCCGTTCTCACCCCCTCCAATATTTAGAAAGATGTTTCCAATAGACGCCACCACACGGGACTTATGGCAAACGGTCCCTAAGGTGGAGGGAGCAGTTTCTACTTTAGCTAAGCGTACCACTATCCCGGTGGAGGATAGCTGTGCTTTTTCAGATCCAATGGATAAAAAATTAGAGGGTTACCTTAAGAAAATGTTTGTTCAACAAGGTTTTATATTGCAACCCCTTGCATGCATCGCGCCGATTACGGCTGCGGCAGCATTTTGGATTGAGTCTCTGGAAGAGAACCTTAGTTCAGCTACGCTGGACGACATTACGGACAGGCTTAGAGTCCTTAAACTAGCTAATTCATTCATTTCGGAGGCCGTAGTACATTTAACCAAACTTACGGCTAAGAACTCAGGATTCGCCATTCAGGCACGTAGGGCGCTGTGGCTAAAATCCTGGTCAGCTGATGTAACTTCTAAGTCCAAATTACTTAATATACCTTTCAAGGGGCAAACTTTATTTGGGCCCGGTTTGAAAGAAATTATCGCTGACATTACAGGAGGTAAGGGCCACGCCCTGCCTCAAGACAAAGCCAAAGCTAAGGCTAGACAGTCTAATTTTCGTCCCTTTCGGAATTTCAAAGCAGGAGCAGCATCAACTTCCACTGCACCAAAACAGGAAGGAGCTGTTGCTCGTTACAGACAAGGCTGGAAACCTAACCAGTCCTGGAACAAGGGCAAGCAGGCCAGGAAACCTGCTGCTGCCCCAAAGACAGCATGAACCGAGGGCCCCCGATCCGGGACCGGATCTAGTGGGGGGCAGACTCTCTCTCTTCGCCCAGGCTTGGGCAAGAGATGTTCAGGATCCCTGGGCGCTAGAGATCATATCTCAGGGATACCTTCTAGACTTCAAATTCTCTCCCCCAAGAGGGAGATTTCATCTGTCAGGGTTGTCAACAAACCAGATAAAGAAAGAAGCGTTTCTACGCTGTGTACAAGATCTGTTATTAATGGGAGTGATCCATCCGGTTCCGCGGTCGGAACAAGGACAAGGGTTTTACTCAAACCTGTTTGTGGTTCCCAAAAAAAGAGGGAACTTTCAGGCCAATCTTGGATTTAAAGATCCTAAACAAATTCCTAAGAGTTCCATCGTTCAAAATGGAAACTATTCGGACAATCTTACCCATGATCCAAAAGGGTCAGTACATGACCACAGTGGATTTAAAGGATGCTTACCTTCACATACCGATTCACAAAGATCATTACCGGTATCTAAGGTTTGCCTTCTTAGACAGGCATTACCAGTTTGTAGCTCTTCCATTCGGATTGGCTACGGCTCCAAGAATCTTCACAAAGGTTCTGGGTGCCCTTCTGGCGGTACTAAGACCGCGAGGAATTTCGGTAGCTCCGTACCTAGACGACATTCTGATACAAGCTTCAAGCTTTCAAACTGCCAAGTCTCATACAGAGTTAGTTCTGGCATTTCTAAGGTCGCATGGATGGAAAGTGAACGAAAAGAAGAGTTCTCTTTTTCCTCTCACAAGAGTTCCATTCTTGGGGACTCTTATAGATTCTGTAGAAATGAAGATTTATCTGACAGAAGACAGATTAACAAAGCTTCTAAATGCATGCCGTGTCCTTCATTCCATTCAACTCCCGTCAGTAGCTCAATGCATGGAGGTGATCGGCTTAATGGTAGCAGCAATGGACATAGTACCCTTTGCACGTCTACATCTCAGACCGCTGCAATTGTGCATGCTGAGTCAGTGGAATGGGGATTACTCAGACTTGTCCCCTACTCTGAATCTGGATCAAGAGACCAGAAACTCTCTTCTATGGTGGCTTTCTCGGCCACATCTGTCCAGGGGGATGCCATTCAGCAGGCCGGACTGGACAATTGTAACAACAGACGCCAGCCTACTAGGTTGGGGCGCTGTCTGGAATTCTCTGAAGGCTCAGGGACAATGGAATCAGGAGGAAAGTCTCCTGCCAATAAACATTCTGGAATTAAGAGCAGTTCTCCATGCCCTTCTGGCTTGGCCCCAGTTAAAAACTCGGGGGTTCATCAGGTTTCAGTCGGACAACATCACGACTGTAGCTTACATCAACCATCAAGGAGGGACAAGAAGCTCCCTAGCAATGATGGAAGTATCAAAGATAATTCGCTGGGCAGAGTCTCACTCTTGCCACCTGTCAGCAATCCACATCCCGGGAGTGGAGAACTGGGAGGCGGATTTCTTGAGTCGCCAGACTTTTCATCCGGGGGAGTGGGAACTTCATCCGGAGGTCTTTGCCCAAATACTTCGACGTTGGGGCAAACCAGAGATAGATCTCATGGCGTCTCGCCAGAACGCCAAACTTCCTCGCTACGGGTCCAGATCCAGGGATCCGGGAGCGGTTCTGATAGATGCCTTGACAGCACCTTGGAACTTCGGGATGGCTTATGTGTTTCCACCCTTCCCGCTGCTTCCTCGATTGATTGCCAAAATCAAACAGGAGAGAGCATCAGTGATTCTAATAGCGCCTGCATGGCCACGCAGGACTTGGTATGCAGATCTAGTGGACATGTCATCCTGTCCGCCTTGGTCTCTACCTCTAAGACAGGACCTTCTGATACAGGGTCCATTCAAACATCAAAATCTAACTTCTCTGAAGCTGACTGCTTGGAAATTGAACGCTTGATTTTATCAAAACGTGGTTTTTCTGAGTCGGTTATTGATACCCTGATACAGGCTAGGAAGCCTGTTACCAGAAGGATTTACCATAAGATATGGCGTAAATACCTATACTGGTGCGAATCCAAAGGTTACTCCTGGAGTAAGGTTAGGATTCCTAGGATATTGTCCTTTCTACAAGAAGGTTTAGAAAAGGGTTTATCGGCTAGCTCATTAAAGGGACAGATCTCAGCTCTGTCCATCTTGTTACACAGGCGTCTGTCAGAAAATCCAGACGTCCAGGCCTTTTGTCAGGCTTTAGCTAGGATCAAGCCTGTGTTTAAAACTGTTGCTCCGCCATGGAGTTTAAACTTAGTTCTTAACGTTTTACAGGGTGTTCCGTTTGAACCCCTTCATTCCATTGATATAAAATTGTTATCTTGGAAAGTTCTGTTTTTAATGGCTATTTCCTCGGCTCGAAGAGTCTCTGAGTTATCAGCCTTACATTGTGATTCTCCTTATCTGATTTTTCACTCAGACAAGGTAGTTCTGCGTACTAAACCTGGGTTCTTACCTAAGGTAGTCACTAACAGGAATATCAATCAAGAGATTGTTGTTCCATCCTTGTGTCCAAATCCTTCTTCAAAGAAGGAACGTCTTCTACACAATCTGGATGTAGTTCGTGCCCTCAAGTTCTACTTGCAGGCAACTAAGGATTTTCGACAAACGTCTTCCCTGTTTGTCGTGTACTCTGGTCAGAGGAGAGGTCATAAGGCTTCGGCTACCTCTCTCTCCTTCTGGCTTCGTAGCATAATTCGTTTAGCCTATGAGACTGCTGGACAGCAGCCTCCTGAAAGAATTACAGCTCATTCTACTAGAGCTGTGGCTTCCACTTGGGCCTTTAAGAATGAGGCCTCTGTTGAACAGATTTGCAAGGCTGCAACTTGGTCTTCGCTTCATACTTTTTCCAAATTTTACAAATTTGACACTTTTGCTTCTTCGGAGGCTATTTTTGGGAGAAAGGTTCTTCAGGCAGTGGTTCCTTCTGTATAATGAGCCTGCCTATCCCTCCCGTCATCCGTGTACTTTTGCTTTGGTATTGGTATCCCAGAAGTA